>NC_068450.1:58952458-59064958 GCF_023373465.1 Oncorhynchus keta
TACATACATACATACATACATACATACATACATACATACATACATACATACATACATACATACATACATACATACATACATACATACATAAAGCAACTCGCACTTCAGTGCGAGGATACGAGGATACGCCGCTTTAAAAATATAATTCAGAGCATGGGTTGACTTGGTCCTGAAGAAAGAGTATATAAGAAGCATGCTTTCAATGGAAAGGCATGATACTGCTACTGACAGACAGCTCGTGATACTTCAACTATCATCAACCTAAAAAGGTAAATATCTGACTTTCATACCCTAGAACAATTGTATCTCTTGACTTCTGATTTCTGGATGAGACATACTGAGACTGCTACCCAGTACACTCCTTGTGCTGAATACATCCAGTTCCTAACAGGAGTGGATAAATAGCAACAGTGGTGTTACAAAGGGTCTTGATCTCAAACCGTTCTCTTCACTAATCAGTAAATCATAGTACAAACTTCTAGTACGAGAAACAGATACTGAGTGATTGGATAAGCCTCTAGAACAATTGTGAGTGGAAGAACATACTCTTTGGGGACCAACCAGGTCAACCTACGCTAAGGTAATTAACCACTTCTTGTAATACCCTGATAAGGCATTAATAGTAGTAAGTGTTTTGATGATGTTTGATGTTATAGATTAAGAACCAAAAAATAAACTGTATTAACGTGTACAACTGTGTGAACTGCAAACATTGAATAAAAGGTAGAAACTAGACCCAAAACCCTAATGGGAGAGAACACCTCTGACACTCCCAATCTAGGGAAACAAGTCTAGGTTCTACACTAAAGACAATATAATGGTTTGGACAGAATAATCATTTTATTGTAATAGTAATACTCTATATTAATACTCAAGCAGTATTAGTCGACGGACATAGACTGTAAATCGTAACCAAGTTATAGCTTGCGTGAGTCCAGATATAAGGGCATACAAAGGGAAAGTGAAAGTGAAGTGAAAGTAAAGATTGATATTATCTAAGATCCCGAAACAAGCCTAACGGCATCACACAAGGCTAATCTCCGAATAAAAGGGCAGGATACATAACCAGGTCAGTCTGGACCGGACCTGTGAGTCACCTGTTAGCAGGGTGACATAAGAACTTGAGTGAGACAACTTGTATCACTCTTGACGGGGGTACCTTAACGGTCCTATAGCAAAATCCCCTACCGTGACACCCCTCATGTTAGCCATGTCTGGCACGTGCTTCAGCTGTGCACTGTGGTATTGGACCGATGTCACATTTTTATGGCGATACATCAGTGCAAAAGTGGGGAGAACCGTCACAAAGCCTGTGTTTGGTGATTGGTTTTGGAGAGCGTTCACAATTTCGGCTGTTTTTTCGCTAATGACATAATTAGGGATGGTATCGCTGCTGAGGTCAGAGATCAATCCTTTTATGGGTGGAGGTTCACTAATTAGTGGAGGAGTGGTGACCACCTCCTTTGATAGCTTGCACATTATTAGAAAAATTTAGAGGAAATATTTTCCTATTTTGTTCAACGTTTGGGTTTGGAATTCATTGGAAGCTGCAAAGACAAGTTTAATCTATTTATAGATGTTGATGAACTATCAGTACCGTACCAGTAATGTGGAAGTTGGACGTGAATGAATTTGCAAAAGCAAATTTAATGAATTAATCAATGCCAATGATTAATCCTACCTGGGTATTAAACTTTAATTACCCTGAGAAGTTGCTTCATCTAGGTTAATATGAGAAGTTTAAATGTGTCTCATTTGATTGGAAGAACATTAAGGTATGTTCAACAATTTAATTTATTGAATTGAATGAGACGATAATCCGTACAATCTCCATTGATTGGATATCATGAGTGTAAACAGTAAATCAAATGTTGGGAACATTCAACAATGTGGTACACTTCTCCCTAAGGCCGAAGCCACATGGGATTCCCGCTGGGGCGGGACTTCTGTCAGTACTGGATTACTGAATGGTTTTGCAAAAACCAAATGTTACTGATTGATCAATTTAATGATAAATCAGACCTGTATAGGCTAATTGGGAATTCAAATGTTATTAACCTGAGAAGTTGCTTCATCTAGGTTAGTTTGGAAAAAGTTTACAATGTTTTATTTAGAAAACCCATCAATTTGGACATTGTTTCAAATATCTATTTCAGAATGTAAATGGACAGATTTACACGTATTAGTTCAATTGGATAAGACGTTGATATCCGTCTGGATATCATAAGTAATGACTTGAGTGTGACCTGAATAATTCTTCATGAAAGAATATACTAGGGCACATCAACGGTCAATGATTTCACACACTGAAATCAAACGGAACTACCCAGGGCGGGACTTCCGTTCCGCAAGGTGGAGGAATTTCAATGTAGCACAAGAAAACAAAATGGCTATTTCGCTTGTTAGCTTTAGCATGCAAGCTAAATCCTCCCTTGTGCCTGAAAATGCAGCACATAGGATTCCCTTGGCAAGGGAAAGGTTTTACTTATAACGTATTATGTTCAAATCCTTTTCTGCGTTTTTTGACAATGTTTTAACCGGCAACAACAAAATGCGCCTTGGTCTACTCACGAGAGAGACAGAGATATATATCGCTGGTCAAGCTTACATCTCCTGAATTTCAATCGGCTGGTTCTTTGTCCTTGCTCAAGAAATTAATTATGACCGAGCCAGAAATAGCCCTTTTTCTCAGATTTCTATAATTAGCTTTATCAACCCTCAGAAATGTATTCACTTACGTTACCCTGACTACGTCAGAGAACAACACAGAGGTAGGGAATCCTCAGCACACACACACACACACACACTCACACAATAATGCTTGTCTACCACTCCAAAAATGTGTACGATAAACTTGGTGTATTATGTAATCTGCTTTTCTATTTTATACAGGCTGAATCAAAATGAAAGCATCATTTTCTATTTTAGATTCCTATCAGGGGGCTCCAATAATGTCGTGCCTTTGGCTATGCCGGATTAAGTAACATGACATGCTATTCTATAAAATAATTGATCCGTAATTACTATTACCTGATTGAGCTAATCATGTAAATGTAATAACTAGAGTCAGGCACCACAAAATAATATTTATAGAGCTGTTATCTTCCCGAATAAACTCTTAAAGACATCGTAATATTTTACATCAATAGCAGTCAATATTAACCGTTACCTTAATTCAGTCTCATCTGAAAGTTATAAAATCTTGGTTATTTGCACGAACCCTGGCTAACAAGTTGAATCAGCAATACAAAATTGGGTTTAATTATTTATTTACTAAATACCTAACAAATCACACAGAATTAAATATAATAATAATAACATATGCCATTTCGCAGACGCTTTTATCCAAAGCGACTTACAGTCATGTGTGCATACATTCTACGTATGGGTGGTCCCGGGAATCGAACCCACTACCCTGGCGTTACAAGCGCCATGCTCTACCAACTGAGCTACAGAATTACACATACACATAATTAAATCATAACTTGATTACAAATTACGTCAAAAGGAAAACGGCTCTAGCGGGCGGAACAGATATGACAGCTTGTTACACAAAGAAAAGGGCTAGGTTTGAGTGAAAGAGCGGGAAGAGTGAGGAACAAAGGGGCGAAGCTGTGCTATTGTAAATACAGTATCTTATGCATTCTAAATTACCGCCCATTTGGAAAAGGAAAATGCAATAAATATTTACTCTGAGCTTAGTTTCGGTAGGTTGGTGGTAGATGGAAGGCCGTGTTGCCCAACCGAGTCCTTTGTCCTTTGAAGAATGTCTCTGCTGGTAAATTGAATATGTTGTATAACGTCATTGTGTGGTAGACGGGATAGTCTGTCTGTTCCTTCCTAACCCTCGTTTGCAGCGGCTGTTGCTAACTCAACGGCTAGGAGGTATCACTTCTGTAGTGAATAAGAGTTCAAAGTCCATACCAATCGCAACCAAAGCTCATGCTGATGTTGGCTTCGTTCTGTAGTTATTATCTGGACCATTCTGACATCGGACCGTCGTCCTCGGAACTCGGAACAGGAGGTTACATTGTCATCAAGGATTTATATAGGAAGGGAGAGGAGGGCGTGTTTGAAAAGATTTATAGACCATGTCCCTTCACAGGGGCGGGCCACTGATTGAGCAGAGCCCTAGCTTATGAAAACCCAAATCTCACATTTTAGAAGCTAAAATTGCATTTCATCCCAACACAAAGACAGACGTAGTTGCTGCCAGAAGACCGCGGTGTGCTCCCCAACTCTGGGCCAGCTCAGGTATGTGCGTTTCTTCACTAGCTTCCTCATCCGGTGGTAGGGTGACAGCTGGTGGGTAGGGATCTCCTCCAGGAACACCAGAATCAGGACGTCCTTCTGCTCATCAAAGAGCCGGAAGCTGGCCACCTGGATCTCCCGGGAGCACCACTCACTCTCCAGGTAGCGGTGGCTGATGACACAGATGGTCTTGCGGCTTCCGTAGATGCCGTCCATAATGTTGTCTATGATGGGTTTGCCTGGCTGGAAGTCCCGGTGGTGGAGACACAGCTTCCAACCCTGTTCTCCCTCCAGCTCTGGCAGAAGCTCCCTCAGGACCCAGGGCTCATCGTGGGCGTTGTAGGAAATGAAGGCATCGTACTGACAGCCATGAGGCTTGTGTTTATTCCTTTGCTTGGTGTCATAGAGGAAAGCCAGGAAGAGGTAATAGCCGTAAATGACCTCCCATTTCAGGAAGTGGTAGGCAAAGGATGCTACCAGGGTGAGGAGGACCAGACAAGTGGTCGAGATGTAGAAGAAGTCCTAAGTCCACTGTACAGAACTGAAGCTCAACATCCAACAGCTTGTTGCCCTTTAGATCGGCAGGATAATTGCAGGTCAATTCTCCTGCACCAACAACTTGTGTTTGGTTGTCGCTCTCCATCCACTGGACAAACCAAGCATCACTGCAGCCACAGGTGAAAGGATTATCTTGCATGTCCAGGTATGTCAAGGCAGGGAGAGATTGCAACACTGTCTCATTGACTGCTGTTATGTCATTCTTTCTCACCTGCAAGAAAGTGACTCTACTGAGGTTTGCTCCTATGAGGAAATCTAAGGACTGAAGTCGGGCTTTGGGCAGATAAAGTTTGTTGAGACTTGTTGTTGGGTGAAACAGCTTTGGAGTGAGGGCTGTGAACTCATTCTTACTGATATCAAGGAACCACAACTGGGGTGTGTGAATAAATGTGTTTGGGTGCAGGTCCTTAATATTGAGACTCCCTGCCTGGAATGACAATAAAGATGTCAGACCTTCAAGAAAGTTGATTGGTAGATGACACAGTCCCTTGTGACGCTGACTAAATATCCTGAGGTTCTCCAGAGATGTCAGATGAGAGAAGGGTGGAGGGTCTAATTTATCATCATTTATGTATGTGATGTAATTACAGGATATATCAAGAGTTCTTAAGTGTGGAAGTCCCGTGAGCACAGTATTTCTTATGTCTATTTGAGTGATCTTATTTGACTGTAGTCTAAGTTCTGTAAGATTCACCAATCCCTCAAAGGCTCCATCTTCAAGACTAGCAATCTGATTGTCAAATAAAAGAAGGGTCTTGAGTGATGCTAAGCCTTTAAAGTCTCCTTTAGAGATTGAGCTCAGCTTATTGTATGACATCGACAAATATTCTAGTTTGTGCAAACCACTCATGAATGCATCATTCAAGGTCAGGATTTTGTTTGATCCCAGTTTAAGGATCCTTAAGTCTTTCAGATCCTGGAATACACATCCTGTAAGGTTGGAGATTTGATTGTGGAAAAGAAAGAGTTGTGTGAGTCCTGTAAGATTGGAGAAATCTGAGCAGCCCAGTTTATGGATGATATTGAAGCTGAAATCCAGGAGCATTAGTGTGGATACATTTCTTGTGGCATCTGTTACGGAAGAAAGCCTGTTGTGGCCCAGTCTCAAAGTACTTAGTTGCTCCATTGATCTGAATGATACCTCCGACAGCTGAATAATATTATTATTTTCCACTTCGGGTCACTTGTTTACATGACTGCAGAAATTCCTCAGACAAAGCACTTATGTTGTTATGATGCAGTCGGAGCAAGCGAAGTGTGGGTATATTGCAGGCAAAATCAACGAGAGCCATGACCCTCTCTTCACTAATGTCATACAGTCTCAGATGGACTAATGAGGAGTTGACAGTCTGCAGCACCATAGCCATCCTCTCCAAAGACATCTCAATCCCGCTCAGGTTGAGACTTTTGACGTTTCTCAGAAAAGACCTGTCCAGGACATCCCATTCCATGTGTCCAAGTTGGCCACAGTAGGCGATGTCTAACACCTCAAGGTAAGGAAGAACATCTGCCGTGATCCTGAAGATTCCCAATGGATTCCGGGATAAATCCAACAGCCTCAGCTCTATAGAAGTGTTTGATATTTCCTGTGACTGGAAAGAGGTGAATCTGTTGCTCCCAATGTACAACTCCTGTAAGTGTGGTAATTGTACGATGGGCCGAACTTCCTTCATATTATGATACATAAGGTGAAAGTTATTGAGCAAACATCCCAGAATTGGAAAACAAAATATTAGATCTGCCTTGCTTGTATGTACTTTATGATGTAATAGAACTAATATAGATACTGTTTCCCTTTGTGCACCGATCTTCTCCTTGTTATTGTTCTATTTTTTAATTCCTACTTCAAAGACTAAATTTCATCCACATGTGAGAGGAAAGAAAATGGAATGAAAGGAAAAGTGACGTCGCTCTCATATCAAGGTGTGTGTGTGTGTGTGTGCGTGCGTGCGTGCATGCACGCACGGTGTGTGTGTGTGTGTGTGTGTGTGTAGCAAGAGTGGGAGTAAAGGTGTCATTCTCAGAAAGAATGAAGGAATATTAATATGAAGAGGGATGACGAGGGGGATGAGTGAGTTGACATAAGTGAGAAGAAGGTTATAGAGAAAACAAACCAAAATTGGACTTGTCTGATCCATCTCACAATTGGACCAAATAAAATACTGACGCTGAACATATAAGGGCACTTATTAGAACTGAGACATTTGCTGGCTGAGCTAGCTAGATAATTCTACCCAGAGACCACCAAAGAAAATCCTGATTGGATATTTTTTTCTCTTCAGTAGTAACCTTTCTCTTTCCAACACAAACTGAAGAGATGAATTCAGAAGGTCATACAAATTATTGTAAATATTACATAGACATTTAAACAGAATTTTGTTTAAAATATATCAATACAATTGTAAATTCTTAGGCTTTTTCTGAAGGCATAGAAAGCCCTCGCGGTTCCCCACTGCTGAATGTCTCTCTCAATTCCTTGGTCAAGGAAGATGACTGAACCAGAGTTCTCAGAGACACTTCTGTCTACTTTGTGTAATAACAGTTTGTGTCCAGTAGATGACAAAGTATACAAAGGAATGTGTTCGTAAAGAAATCTCAGAATGCAATTCTAATGCAGCATAGAACTTTCAAGAGGATACGTGTTTAGGCTCCCAATGAATAGCTAAACAAAACCAACTGATGACATTGAAACCCAGTCCCATAGAGATGACAGTTATAAGACTGTGCATAATGTGTAAGTGTTTGGTTATAATTCAGTGCATTTTCATTGAAGATTATTGAGTCAGGGAGAGTGTCACGGTCGTCCTCCTCCTCATCTGAAGAGGAGAGGCGAGAAGGATCGGAGGACCAAAATGCAGCGTGATATGTGTTCATGTTGAATGTTTAATTAAAGAAAGAACTGAACACTGAAACACTATACAAAAACAGTAAACAAAATAACAACCGTGAAGCTAATGCGAGTTGCGCTGAAACAAACCATCAACATAGACAATCATCCACAAACAAACAGTGCAACCCAGGCTACCTAAGTATGATTCTCAATCAGAGACAACTAATGACACCTGCCTCCGATTGAGAACCATACTAGGCCGAAACATAGAAATACCCAAATCATAGAAAAACAAACATAGACTGCCCACCCAACTCACACCCTGACCATACTAAATAAATACAAAACAAAGGAAATAAAGGTCAGAACGTGACAGAGAGAGTTATTTCATTCAGATTCAGATCAGATTGTTTAATAGTCACATGAACAGGGTTGCAGGTGTGATTGCAGGGTAGAGTGAAAATCTTCGGCTTCAACCTCCAACATGCAGAGCTAGTAAAATAAAATAATGGAAAGGGTGATAAAACAATAGAAATAGCACTATGTACATAATAACAACAATGGCATGCATGGTTAGATCATCTGTGAAGACAAGAGCTTCATGGGAAAGGGTTCAGTGATTTACAAAGCAGGTATGAGAGAAGTTTTCACAGACATCACAGCAGACATAGTCCTTACTTGTGAGCCAGAACTGATACCACATTGTAATACAACAGTAGATCTACCTTGCTTGTATGTTCTTTGTGATGCAACCTAACTAATATAGATACTGTTTCCCCTTGTTATTGTTCTATTTCTCATTCCTACTTCATAGACTATATTTCATCCACAGGTGAGAGGAAATAAAATGCAATGAAAGGGAGAATGACGTCTCTCTCATATCAAGGTGTGTGTGTGTGTGTGTGGAAGCTTAAAGTTAGAATTAGTGTTAGTGTTAGAATTAGGTTTACGGTTATGGTTAGGAGCGAGGTTTAGTGTTAGGGTTAGGGGCTTGGGTTAGGTTCAGGGTTATGGTTAAGGTTAAGTTTTCACCCAATCTACTTACCTCATCCCCATATTGTTTTTATTTCGTTTTCTGCTCTTTTTCACACCAGTATCACTACTTTCCCATCATCATCTGCTCATCTATCACTCCAGTGTTAATCTTCTAAATTGTAATTACTTCGCTACTATGGCCTATTTATTGCCTTACCTCCTCACGCCATTTGCACACACTGTATATAGACTTTCTTTTTTTCTATTGTGTTAGTGACTGTACGCTTGTTTATTCCATGTGTAACTCTGTGCTGTTGTTTGTGTCGCACTGCTTTGCTTTATCTTGGCCAGGTCGCAGTTGTAAATGAGAACTTATTCTCAACTAACTAGCTTACCTGGTTAAATAAAGGTCAAATAAAAAAAATAAAAAGGGTAAGGGTTAGATTTAGGGGTTAGGGAAACTAGGATTTTGAAGGAGACTGAATTGTGTGTTAGTTCTACAATACTGTGTGTGTGTGTGTGTGTGTGTGTGTGTGTGTGTGTGTGTGTGTGTGTGTGTGTGTGTGTGTGTGTGTGTGTGTGTGTGTGTGTGTGTGTGTGTGTGTGTGTGTGTGTGTGTGTGTGTGTGTGTGTGTGTGTGTGTGTGTGTGTGTGTGTGTGTGTGTGTGTGTAGAAGAAGTGAAACAGGGAGTGGGAGTAAAGGTATCATTCTCAGAAAAAAAACACGAATAGAAACACAAAAAAGGGTGTCCTGTGGGATGTTTTAACGAAAGTGAATGAGGAAGTGAGAAAAAGTTATTGAGCAAACAGACCAAATATGGTGAAACTAAACTGATATGGATACTTTGTGTGACTTTCCCCTTGTATTTATCGTTCTATTTCTCATTCATACTTCATGGATTTTATTTCATCCACAGGTGAGAGGAAAGAATATTGAATAAGTGGAGAGAGAAGGACATAAGCACCACTGGAGGCTGGTGAGAGGAGGACGACTCATAATAATGGCTGGAATGGAGTGAATGGAATTGTATCAAACACATGGAAACAATGTGTTTATGTGTTTGATACACTCTTAGTACAAAGGTGCTATCTAGAACCTAAAAGGGTTCTTCAGCTGTCCCCATAGTAGGAGCCTTTGAAGAACTCTGGGTAAAACCCTTTTGGTTCCAGGTAGAGCCCTTTCCACAGAGGGTTCTACATGGAACCAAAAGGGTTCTACCTGAAACCAAAAAGGGTTCTACCTGAAGAACCTGAAGCTGCTGAAGAACCCTTTTGAAACCATTTATCTAAGAGTGTACCATTCCATTTATTCTGTTCCAGCCATTACATTGAGCCCATCCTCCTCAATCAAGTTGTTACAAGCCTCCTGTGATAAGGACCTGTCTGCCACCTCTAGGGCAGTAGCCAGAGAGGCCCCACTGCCCATCTCCAGCATCAAGGAAGGCATGATGACATCAAAGTGTATGTGGACTCTGAGTACTACCACTAGGAGACACCCAGGCTACTGGCTTTCAGCAGGATCCGCCCAGAGCCTAACAAAATCCCCCCAGACATGATGGGCTGTGTGGAATAGGAGTCAGTGTGTCTGCGATCTCTGTTCGATGAATAACAACTGTGAACATCTGTACTCAATGGACAACATGGTGTCTTATTAGAAAATGATCCAAACCTGCTGTTAATACATATAATCACATGTTAACTCAAACAACACAATACACAAGTCACTCGAACAATGTTCTTTGAACGCTTCAATTGATACTTTATTATCACATTTTATGCTGAACATTTTGTATGACAGATATCAAAATGTACAAATAAACTGTAAAAGTGTGATTATATTGCATTCATTTAGTAACAAAATCAAGAATATCTATGACAAGGAAAAAATAAGCTAATATGATCATGAATTGGCTTATTCAATTTACAAATATAAGCATTTCCTACCCTCTAAAAAAAATAGTTGATAAAATATCGAATTTGCCCTTTACTACTAAAGCCCATAGAAACGCATTGAATAACATACTCATAAATGTAAAAAATCAAATAAAAATACTTTCCAAAAAGAAATCATACGGAATAAGGTTTTTGATGTGTCTGTCCCAGTGCTTAATTTAGCCTTTAGTTAATTCTCCGGGCCCCAGAAAGAAAAGTAATGTGAAAAGGTACATTTTTAAGGTGGGACTAATATTCTAAGAGTTGATTTTGGTTGGTTCGGCCCGGGTTATTGGTTTGCGTAACATTGTAAGCAATGTTTGAGACCAACGCGTGGCCTTGGCTGTGTGAGAAGCGGCCAGTATGTCTCACATAACTAGAATGAGTTTCACTTTCTATGACCTCTCTCCCTCTCTACTCTGATAGACATGAGCCTGCAACTCACATCTCTCATTTATTTCCTCATAGAATCATAGCCATGCGAAGGATTCTGAATGAACTGCAGCACCCTTGATACATTTAAATACATTTGCCAAAGTTATATTATTACTGCTGTCTGTTCAGAAATGGATTAAATCATTCAGAATAGCAAACAAAAACCATAACAATAATTTATAATTTAGTGACAGAGGATCAGTAGCTGTGGATTGTAACCTAATAAACAAGGAATAGCCTACATCCGGGAACGAGTGGCAAATCTGTCAGTGAAAAAACACCATGCAGAAAAAACAGGCCTTTCGCAATATTTGAATATTTTAAGTTCAATCAAGCGAAAACACAGGTTGTAAGGCAAATGACTCCTGCTGAAAAGAGAAGACTCTGCTGTAGAATACCAACATTTTTGATCAACTTCGAAGTATTATTTTTACAAAAGAGAGAGCGAGAGGGAGAGGCTTTTGGCACGAGCATCGGCCATCACCAGCGAGTTAGCTGAGTGAGTCAGTCAAATTGGAAGCATTTTTAGGACTATAATTTGCCCCACATATTGTAGCCTACAATATGTGTCTTCACACAACTAGGCCTAGACTTTTGATGGATTCAAGACAAGGTCGTTTTTAATTGATCTCAGATTTCTCAGTTTGTCAGTGTCAACGTAGCCTGTTATTTCGATCATTTTTGCGGTACTAAAAAAGATTCTGGCAAAGTCTCCAGTCAGGTAAAATGACATAAAATTGCTGAAATTCATTTATAAAAGGCTAACATTTTCCCGGACCCCAGGCTACTAAAAATGTTCTCCGTGTGTGCAACCTCTATAAGTGCCTGAATTCTACTGCTCTATGCCACTACGCAAATGTGATGATATGCATGCAAAGATTTATTATGAAGGTAATGCATTTTCTTCATTCGTTCCGGTACCTTAGAACTCCCCAGGTCACCTGACTCTCGTGCTCACTTTTCATTCGTTCCAGTACCTTAGAACTCCCCAGGTCACCTGACTCTCGAGCTCACTTTTTATTGTTCCGACACCTCCTGATTTACAAATTAAGCACTGGTCTCTCCGATATCTAGGAGATACAATAACTTTTTAAAATATATATTTTTAAATGTAACCGCTTATTTTTGTTAGAAGAAAACTACCTTCATACTTCAATTAGTTTGTATGGGTTACCTTCAGCTGAGACCTGTGACAAAACGGAGAACATCACCTTGTTCGTAAGAGTCTCCCCTTTCCATAGAGTGGAATCAGTGCTGGTTTACCTTCAGATCAGGCCTGTGTCTTTCCATAGAGGGGTCATAATAGTTTGTAGGCCAAACCGTTTCGGATGTTCCATGGTCTGACAAACATCGCTGTAGCTCAGCCACCTTCCACTGCAGATGTGGAAAGCCAACATAAACGGTTGCAAACCTAATATAGTAATAGTAATATATGCCATTTCGCAGACGCTTTTATCCAAAGCGACTTACAGTCATGTGTGCATACATTCTACGTATGGGTGGTCCCGGGAATCGAACCCACTACCCTGGCGTTACAAGCGCCATGCTCTACCAACTGAGCTACAAACCTAGTCTCAGAGCATTTCGTATTATTCTGTACGTACAGTGCATTCAGAAGGAATTCAGACACCTTGACTTTTTCCACGTTTTGTTACGTTACAGCCTCATTTTAAAATGGATTAAATAGCCACAGTCCCTTCTTCTGAAAAACATCCCCACAGCATGATGCTGCCACCACCATGCTTCACCGTAGGGATGGTGCCAGTTTTCCTCCAGACGTGACGCTTGGCATTCAGGCCAAAGAGTCAATCTTGGTTTCATCAGACCAGATAATCTTGTTTCTCATGGTCTGAGAGTCCTTTATGTGCCCGCTGAGGAGATGGTTGTCCTTCTGGAAGGTTCTCCCATCTCCACACAGGAATTCTAGAGCTCTGTCAGAGTGACCAATGGGTTCTTCGTCACCTCCCTGAGAAAGTCACTTTTCCACTGATTGCTCAGTTCGACTGGGCGGCCAGCTCTAGGTAGTTTTGGTGGTTCCAAACTTCTTCCATTTAAGAATGACGGCGGACACTGTGTTCTTGGGGACGTTCAATGCTGCAGAAATGTTTTGGTACCCTTCCCCAGATCTGTGCCTCAAAACAATCCTGTCTCGGAACTCTAGGGACAATTCCTTCGACTTCATGGCTTGGTTTTTGCGCTGAAATGCACTGTCAACTGTCGGACCTTATGTAGACAGGTGTGTGCTTTTTTAATCATGTCCAATCAATTCAGTTTACCACATATAGACTCCAGTTAAGTTGTAGAAACATCTCAAGAATCAATTGAAACAGGATGCACCTGAGCTCAATTTCGAGTCTCATAGCAAAGGGTCTGAATACTTATGTAAAAGGTATTTCTGTTGAAACATTTTTATTAAACTAGCTACAATGTAAAAAAAAAACACATTTTGCTTTTACATCATGGAGTATACTGTGTAGATGTATGATGATTTTTTATTAATTTAATACATTTTAGAATAAGGCTGTAACATAACGAAATGTGGGAAAAGTCAAGGGGTCTGATTACTTTCTAAATGCACTGAAAATCCGAAACACTCCATTTAGTATGGTATGTTAGTTTTGGCATAGTTGCATATGACAGATGACGGACAACTTTAGCATTTTGGCTAGTGAGGAACTGTTCAACTACTTACTAACTTTGTAACTACTTAGCTTATTAGCTAAGTTTAGCATTTAATACCATAAAAATTACCATAAAAAAACATAACATATCAAACTACATTTGGCCTTGAAGATAAATGTACAGAATAATATCAATTGCTCTGAGACCCATGCAAAGAAACTGATATCTCTAGCTTAAACTAACTTTGATGGGGATTTTTTTCACATGTTACTTAGATTGACCTATAGGCACATCAATACTCTTAGGAACTTCTTAAAGATGCACTCCAGGATGATAAGCACAATAAAATCATAACATACTGCATAGTATGAAATTAATTCATAACATATAATACTAATAGGCAAAAAAACACTTTAGATGACGTGATACACAGAAAACGGGGACCACTTCTGGCTCGTGAGCACCACTTTCAAAACAACTGGCTAAAATTAGACAAAAGTGTGAGAGTGCATCTTCAATATTCTCATGTAAATATACAGAAAAGGTTCAGAGTGAGGTGTCACTATCAACGTGTCACTATCACAGAGCCTGCACAACAGAGAGGAGGGGATTTTCCTCAGCAGGGCCGTCCTTGATCTCTAAAGCCAGCCGTAGTTGCTGCCAGAAGACCCCGGTTTGCTCCCCAGCTCTGGGCCAGCTCAGGTATGTGTGTCTCTTCACTAGCTTCCTCATCCGGTGGTAGGGTGACAGCTGGTGGGTAGGGATCTCCTCCAGGAACACCAGAATCAGGACGTCCTTCTGCTCATCAAAGAGCCGGAAGCTGGCCACCTGGATCTCCCGGGAGCACCACTCACTCTCCAGGTAGCGGTGGCTGATGACACAGATGGTCTTGCGGCTTCCGTAGATGCCGTCCATAATGTTGTCTATGATGGGTTTGCCTGGCTGGAAGTCCCGGTGGTGGAGACACAGCTTCCAGCCCTGCTCTCCCTCCAGCTCTGGCAGAAGCTCCCTCAGGACCCAGGGCTCATCGTGGGCGTTGTAGGAGATGAAGGCATCGTACTGACAGCCATGAGGCGTGTGCTTTTTCCTTTGCTTGGTGTCATAGAGGAAAGCCAGGAAGAGGTAATAGCCATAAATGACCTGCCATTTCAGGAAGTGGTAGGCAAAGGATGCTACCAGGGTGAGGAGGACCAGACAAGTGGTAGAGATGTAGCAGTAAAGTCCCAAGTCCACTGTACAGAACTGAAGCTTAACATCCAACAGCTTGTTGCCCTTTAGATCGGCAGGATAGTTGCAGGTAAATTCTCCTGCACCAACAATTTGTGTTTGGTTGTCGCTCTCCATCCACTGGACAAACCAAGCATCACTGCAGCCACAGGTGAAAGGATTATCTTGCATGTCCAGGTATGTCAAGGCAGGGAGAGATTGCAACACTGTCTCGTTGACTACTGTTATGTCATTCTTGCTCACCTGCAAGAAAGTGACTCTACTGAGGTTTGCTCCTACGAGGAAATCTAAGGACTGAAGTCGTGCTTTGGACAGGTACAGGCTGTTGAGCCTTGGGGTTGGGTGAAACAGCTTTGGAGTGAGGGCTGTGAACTCATTCTTACTGATATCAAGGAACCACAACCGGGGTGTGTGAATAAATGTGTTTGGGTGCAGGTCCTTAATATTGAGACTCCCTGCCTGGAATGACAATAAAGATTTCAGTCCTTCAAGAAAGTTGATAGGTAGATGAGACAGTCCCTTGTGACGCTGACTAAATATCCTGAGGTTCTCCAGAGATGTCAGATGAGAGAAGGGTGGAGGGTCTAATTTATCATCATTTACATATGTGATGTAATTACAGGATATATCAAGAGATCTTAAGAGTGGAAGCCCCATGAGCACAGTGTTTCTTATACCTATTTGAGTGATCTTATTTGAGTCCAGTTGAAGTTCTGTAAGGTTGACCAATCCCTCAAAGGCTCCATCTTCCATACTGGCAATCTGATTGTCATATAAAAGTAAAGTCTTGAGTGATGTTAAGCTTTTAAACTCTCCTTTTCTTATAGAGCTCAGTTTATTGCCTGCCAAATTCAAAGTCTCAAGTTTGTGCAAACCATTCATGAAGGCTTCATTCAAGGTCAGGATTTTGTTTGATCCCAGTTTAAGGATCCTTAATTCTTTCAAATCCTGGGAAACACATCCTGGAAGGTTGGGGAGTTGATTATGGAAAATAAAGAGTTGTGTGAGTCCTGTAAGATTGGAGAAATCTGAGCAGCCTAGTTTATTGATGATATTGAAGCTGAGATCCAGGATCTTCAGTGTAGGTAGATTTCTTGTGGCCTTTGGTACGGAAGAAAGCCTGTTGTGGCCCAGTTTCAAAGCACTTATTTGCTCTATTGATCTGAATGAAAATTCAGACAGCTGAGTAAGACCAGTATTTGATATGTCCACTTCTGTCATGTGTTTACATGACTGCAGAAATTCCTCAGAGAGATGACCTATGTTGTTATATTCTAGTCGGAGCACGCTGAGTTTAGGTATATGGCAGGCAATATCAGTGAGAGCCTTGACCTTTAGCCTTGAGCTGTTTACAAGGTCTTGCAATCTCAGATGGACTAATGAGGAGTTGACAGTCTGCAGTACCATACCCATCCTCTCAAAAGACATCTCAATGCCACTCAAGTTGAGACGTTTGACGTTGCTCAGAAAAGACCTGTTCAGCACATCCCATTCCATGCGTCCAAGTTGGCCACAGTAGGCGATGTCTAACACCTCAAGGTAAGGAAGAACATCTGCCGTGATCCTGAAGATTCCCAATGGATTCCGGGATAAATCCAACAGCCTCAGCTCTAAAGAAGTATTTGATATTTCCTGTGACTGGAAAGAGGTGAATCTGTTGCTCCCAATGTACAACTCCTGTAAGTGTGGTAATTGTACAATGGCCTGAACTTCCTTCATATTATAAAGGTTGTTCTTGGTTAAATTCACTGTCTTCAAACTGGAGAGAGGCTGAAATGATGAGGAGCTGATGGTTGCAATGAGGTTGTTGTCCAGATGTAGCAGGGAGAGGTTGGCCAGGCCCTGAAACAAATGGTCTGATAGGGTTGTGAGTCTGTTATGAGCCAGACCCAGCTCCTGCAGAGCATCTAGGTGTCCAAGAGCCCCATCGTCCACTTGAGAGATCTGGTTTATGGACATGTTTAGAATTTTGAGGTTTGATAGGTCTGTAAAATCCAACTTTTCGATCTTGGAAATCTTATTCATGGCCAAGTCTAAATTGCTTACTTTCAGCGGAATATCTGAAGGTATGACTTCAAGATTCCTGTTATAACAGAGTACTTTCATGTTAGAGGGGTCGCTGAGATTACCCCGGATTGTGCAGTTTTTCAGGAAGTACCCACATACTGGATCAGCAAGAGCCCAGCAATACATCAGGAAACAAAGAAAGAGTCTCAGCTGAGAGAATGTAAGCCCACTTCGTTTTCCAGGCATGGTTACCTTGAGTGTCATTGTGTTAGAGGCTTCCCACTGAGCCAACACTGGTTGAATCAACGTTATCTCAATTTAATGATGTTGAACTCACGTGGAATAGACTTTGGATTGACGTCTGTGCCCAATGGCTTGCCGTCTTCTTCAGTTCTAGAGTAAATAACAAAGAATAATATAGTGACTAACTGTTACATTTGGGGTCCTGATATATAGCATAATTAGACAATCGAATGAAATTGCAATAACATTGATAGCTGTTGGTATTGTGGTCCTCAAAATTACTGACAGATTATTAATGATAGGTAATCCACATTATCAATATAGCTCACAAAAAGTTTGCTTCACTGATAAAGACAAACTACAGAACCAGTCAAAAGTTTGTACACACCTACTCATTCAAGTGTTTTTCTTTATTTTTACTATTTTCTGCATTGTAGAATAATAGTGAATACATCAAAATTATGAAATAACACACATGGAATCAAGTTGAGCCAAAAAAGCGTTTAACAAATCAAAATATATTTTATATTTGAGATTCTTCAAAGTAGCCAACTTTTGCCTTAATGACAGCTTTGCACACTCTTTGCATTCTCTCAACCAGATTCACCTGAAATGCTTGTTCAACAGTCTTGAAGGAGTTCCCACATATGCTGAGCACTTGTTGGCTGCTTTTCCTGCGGTCATCTCATCCTGCGGTCCAACTCATCCCAAACCATCTCAATTGGATTGAGGTTGGGTGATTGTGGAGGACAGGTCATCTGATGCAGCTCTCCATCACTCTCCTTCCTGGTCAAATAGCTCTTACACAGCCTGGAGGAGTGTTTTGGGTCATTGTCTTGTTGAAATACTATATAGTCCCACTAAGCACAAACCAGATGGGATGGCGTATCGCTGCAAAATGCTGTGGTAGCCATGCTGGTGAAGTGTGCCTTGAATTCTAAATAAATCACTGACAGTGTCAAAATCAAAGCACCCCACACCATCACACCTTCTCCATGCTTCACGGTGGGAACCACACATGCAGAGATCATCCGTTCACCTACACTGCGTCTGCATCTCAACACAGCGGTTGGAACCAAAAATCTCAAATTTGGACTCATCAGACCACAGGACAGATTTTCACCGGTCTAATGTCTATTGCTCGTGTTTCTTGGCCCAAGCAAGTCTCCTCTTGTTATTGGTCTCCTTTAGTAGTGGCTTCTTTGCAGCAATTCGACCACGAAGGCCTGATTCACGCAGTCTCCTCTGAACACATGATGTTGAGATGTGTCTGTTACTTGAACTCTGTGAAGCATTTATTTGGACTGCAATCTGAGGTGAAGTTCATTGCCTATTTTTGAGGCTGGTAACTCTAATGAACTTATCCTCTGCAGCAGAGGTAACTCTGGGTTTTCCTTTCCTTTGGCGGTCCTCATTTTCTGGATTGATGGACTTTCATGTGGATGATGGACTGTTGTTTCTCTTTGCTTATTTGAGCTGTTCTTGACATAATATGACATAATATAATATGGACTTGATTTGATTTGCTGAGACGCCTAGTGGTGTGTGTTGAAAGTGACCATTTACCAAATCTTCTGTATTCCACCCCTACCTTGTCACAACACGACGGATGTGGGAAGTTGGAAGTTGGGAAGAAATTCCACAAATTAACTTTTAACAAGGCACACCTGTTAATTGAAATGTATTCCAGGTGACTACCTCATGAAGCTGGTTGAGAGAATGCCAAGTGTGCAATGCTGTCATCAAGGCAAAGGGTGGCTACTTTGAAGAATCTCAAATCTCAAATATATTTTGATTTGTTTAACACTTTTTGGTTACCACATGATTGCATATGTGTTATTTCATAGTGTTGATGTCTTCACTATTATTCTACAATGTAGATAATAGTACAAATAAAGAAAAACCCTTGAATGAGTAGGTGCGTCCAAGACTTTTACTTGTACTGTTCATCAGAGAGGATAAAAGGAGACCACTATCAAATTAGAAATGAGTAGAAAAGGGTAAAAACATTGTCTGAATAAGAGAAAACACAAAACATATTGTATCATATTTTTTTAGGAGATAGACTTGCAAATGACTTAAATGTAAATGTAAATGTAAAAGACAATGAAAAATATAGGCAAAATACATAGTAATTATTTTTACTCACAATTGTCAGATGACAGTCACAGTGAACGCTAGTGCAGCATAGGACTGTAATCACCTGAGTCCTGGTTCTACCACCCTGCTCCAAAGAGCACTTCCCTGCCTTTAAACTTCACTATATTAACCCTTTGTTTCGACTTGTAAGCAGAGATCCAGCACAAAGTGACTGGATAGACTAGAGAGAGAGAGAGAGAGAGAGAGAGAGAGAGAGAGAGAGACTCAGTGAGCATATGTAGCCTTGCTATTGAGAATGGCTGCCTTAGGCAGACCTGGCTCTCAAGAGAAGACAGGCTATGTGCACACTGCCCACAAAACGAAGTGGAAACTGAGCTGCTCTTCCTAACCTCCTGTCCAATGTATGACTATATTAGAGACACATATTTCCCTCAGATTACAAAGACCCACAAAGAATTTGAAATCAAATTTGAGTTTGATAAACTCCCATATCCATTGGGTGAAATAGCACCGTGTGCAATCACAGCAGCAAGATTTGTGACCTGTTGCCACAAGAAAAGGGCAACCAGTGAAAAACAAGCACCGTTGTAAATACAACCTATATTTTCTCTTTTGTACTTTAATTATTTGCACATCATAACAACACTGTATATAGACATAATATCACATCTGAAATGTCTTTATTCTTTTTGAACTTTTGTGAGTGTAATGTTTACTGTTACGTTTTAATTGTTGGTTTCAGTTTAGTATATTATCTGCTTCACTTGCTTTGGCAATGTTAACATATGTTTCCCATGCCAATAAAGCCCCTTAAATTGACATTGACATTGAAACAGAGAGAGAGCGTGAGAGAGAGAGAGAGAGAGAGAGAGAGAGAGAGAGAGAGAGAGAGAGAGAGAGAGAGAGAGACGTCATTTTCACAATTTTGGGGGGGGACAGTCGATTTACCATAAGTGAGGAGGTAGTGAGAAGAAAGTCAATGAGTAAACATCCCAAAATTGGACGTCAGAAGAAAATACTGTTGCTGACCCCAATAATAAAGTGAATTTAGAATTCAGAAATCATAACTGAGAACTAAGATCTAAAGCACATTCTGATCCAAAATTCTAACTGGTTCTAGCACTTACTAATCTTCCGCTGTTGATGAAATACAAAATGCTTTGATTGCTGCTCACCCAAACCAGTAAATCTCTGAAACATCAAGTTATGTCTTATTGCTTGGTCAAGGAAATGTCTAAACCAGTGTTTTTGAAGACACACTTCTTCGTGTCTCCTTGTTGTAATAACAGTTTATGTCCACTAGATGACGTACTATGCAAAGTTATGTGTTAGTTAAGAAGGCTCTCAGGATGGCAGGGAAAGCAACATGGATAGTAACTTTTTCAAGAGGATACGCATTTTGGCTCACGACAAATATAACCAAACAAAATCAACTAATGAAATGTAAACAAAGAGTTCCACAAAGCTCAACATTATAAGTATTAGACATTGGTCCTGAATGTGCAACTCTCATGTTTGAATTCATTGCATTGCCTTGGAAGATTATTGAGTGAGGGAGAGTTATGTGTGTGATACTCTGCGAAGACAAGACCTTCATGGAAAAGGGTTCAGTGTTTTAAAAAGCAGGTATGAGAGAAGTATTCACAGACATCATAGCAGACATAGTCTTTATTTGTGAGACAAAACTGATGTTCTTTATGATGTTCTATATGGTATTGTGGTCCTCAAAATAACTGACAGATTATTATTTATAGGTCATCCAAATTATCAACATAATTCACAAAAAGGATGCTTTACTGATAAAGACAAACTACAGTAGAAAGGAAAAAAAGTAAAGACCACTATCAAATTAGAAATGAGTATATAAGGGTAATAACATTGTCTGGATACGAATAAAACACACATTTGTATGATATTTTTGAAGAGATACACCAGCAAAAGACAACTAAAAACAGCCAGACTACATAGTAATCATTTTTACTCACAATTGTCAGAGGAAGACGGTCACAGTGAGCACTAGTGCAGCATAGGACTGTAATCACCTGAGTCGCGGTTCTACCACCCTGTTCCAAAGAGCACTTCCCTGGCATTTAACTTCACTAAACTTTATTCAAAATATATATTGGTATTTGTCTAGATTGATTTCTCACAAACAGCTACAACACAATGTGAAAACTTAACTGACTGGGTTGACCTGACATACAGTTGACTAAGTGGCAGAAAACAAGGGGCAGAAAAGAAGAAGTGACAGAGAGAGAGAGTCGGGGGGGAAGTCAGGCTTGTTTGCTCTCTCTCACAGTTGGACCGAATAAAATACTGATGCTGACCATATACGGGAACTTCCCGAGACCTGAGATATTTATTTCCTAGAACTATGAACATTCTGATCCAAACATCAAACGGGTACTAACACTGACACTTTTTACATTCCAGAGAACG
This sequence comes from Oncorhynchus keta, assembly GCF_023373465.1. Taxonomy (NCBI): domain Eukaryota; kingdom Metazoa; phylum Chordata; class Actinopteri; order Salmoniformes; family Salmonidae; genus Oncorhynchus; species Oncorhynchus keta. Next base: position 58,974,078 of record NC_068450.1, read on the forward strand.
TAATGTTCATTTCTTTACCAGAGGTCGCCTCCAACACTGTTTTCTAGAATTTGGCAGGACATCCAACCGGCCTCACAACCGCCGACCACATGTAACCACGCCAGCCCAGGACCTCCCCATCCGGCTTTTTCCCCTACGGGATTGTCTGAGACCAGCCACCCGGATAGCTGATGAAGCTATGGGTTCCACAAACTGTCAGAAAGCATCTCACCTGCGTCCTCGTCATCCTCACCAGGGTCTTAAACTGAATGCAGTTCGGCGTCGTAACCGACTTCAGTGGGCAAATGCTCACCTTCGATAGTCACTGGCATGCTGGAGAAGTGTGCCCTTCACAGCCATATTAGAGGAGTGGGACAACATTCCACAGGCCACAATCAACAGCCTGGCCAACTTTATGCGTAGGAGATGTGTCGCGCTGCATGAGGCAAATGGTGGTCACACCAGATACTGACTGGTTTTCTGATCAATGTCCTACTTTCTGTGACCAGCAGATACATACCTGTATTCCCAGTCATGTGAAATCCATAGGTTAGGGCCTAATTTATTTATTTCAATTGATTTATTTCCTTATTTGAACTGTAACTCAGTCAAATCTTTGAAATTGTTGCATGTTGCATTTATATTGATGTTCAGTGTAACATAAGGTAAAAGTTATTGAGCAAACATCCCAGAATTGGAAAAAAAACAGTAGATCTACCTTGCTTGTATGTACTTTATGATGTAATAGAACTAACATGGATACCGTTTCCATTTGTGCACTGATCTTCCCCTTGTTATTGTTCTATTTCTCATTCCTACTTCATAGACTAAATTTCATCCACAGGTGAGAGGAAAGAAAATGGAATGAAAGGGAGAATGACGTCGCTCTCATATCAAGGTGTGCGTGTGTGTGTGTGTGTGTGTGTGTGTGTGTGTGTGTGTGTGTGTGTGTGTGTGTGTGTGTGTGTGTGTGTGTGTGTGTGTGTGTGTGTGTGTGTGTGTGTGTGTGTGTGTGTGTGTGTGTGTGTGTGTGTGTGTGTGTGTGTGTGTGTGTGTAGCAAGAGTGGGAGTAGAGGTGTCATTCTCAGAAAGAATGAAGGAATATTAATATGAAGAGGGATGGCGAAGGGGATGAGTGAGTTAACATAAGTGAGAATAAAATACTGACGCTGAACATACAGTGCCTTGCGAAAGTATTCGGCCCCCTTGAACTTTGCGACCTTTTGCCACATTTCAGGCTTCAAACATAAAGATATAAAACTGTATTTTTTTGTGAAGAATCAACAACAAGTGGGACACAATCATGAAGTGGAACGACATTTATTGGATATTTCAAACTTTTTTAACAAATCAAAAACTGAAAAATTGGGCGTGCAAAATTATTCAGGCCCCTTAAGTTAATACTTTGTAGCGCCACCTTTTGCTGCGATTACAGCTGTAAGTCGCTTGGGGTATGTCTCTATCAGTTTTGCACATCGAGAGACTGACATTTTTTCCCATTCCTCCTTGCAAAACAGCTCGAGCTCAGTGAGGTTGGATGGAGAGCATTTGTGAACAGCAGTTTTCAGTTCTTTCCACAGATTCTCGATTGGATTCAGGTCTGGACTTTGACTTGGCCATTCTAACACCTGGATATGTTTATTTTTGAACCATTCCATTGTAGATTTTGCTTTATGTTTTGGATCATTGTCTTGTACAATGAAGACAAATCTCCGTCCCAGTCTCAAGTCTTTTGCAGACTCCATCAGGTTTTCTTCCAGAATGGTCCTGTACTTGGCTCCATCCATCTTCCCATCAATTTTAACCATCTTCCCTGTCCCTGCTGAAGAAAAGCAGACCCAAACCATGATGCTGCCACCACCATGTTTGACAGTGGGGATGGTGTGTTCAGGGTGATGCGCTGTGTTGCTTTTACGCCAAACATAACGTTTTGCATTGTTGCCAAAAAGTTCAATTTTGGTTTCATCTGACCAGAGCACCTTCTTCCACATGTTTGGTGTGTCTCCCAGGTGGCTTGTGGCAAACTTTAAACAACACTTTTTATGGATATCTTTAAGAAATGGCTTTCTTCTTGCCACTCTTCCATAAAGGCCAGATTTATGCAATATACGACTGATTGTTGTCCTATGGACAGAGTCTCCCACCTCAGCTGTAGATCTCTGCAGTTCATCCAGAGTGATCATGGGCCTCTTGGCTGCATCTCTGATCGGTCTTCTCCTTGTTTGAGCTGAAGGTTTAGAGGGACGGCCAGGTCTTGGTAGATTTGCAGTGGTCTGATACTCCTTCCATTTCAATATTATCGCTTGCACAGTGCTCCTTGGGATGTTTAAAGCTTGGGAAATCTTTTTGTATCCAAATCCGGCTTTAAACTTCTTCACAACAGTATCTCGGACCTGCCTGGTGTGTTCCTTGTTCTTCATGATGCTCTCTGCGCTTTTAACGGACCTCTGAGACTATCACAGTGCAGGTGCATTTATACGGAGACTTGATTACACACAGGTGGATTGTATTTATCATCATTAGTCATTTAGGTCAACATTGGATCATTCAGAGATCCTCACTGAACTTCTGGAGAGAGTTTGCTGCACTGAAAGTAAAGGGGCTGAATAATTTTGCACGCCCAATTTTTCAGTTTTTGATTTGTTAAAAAAGTTTGAAATATCCAATAAATGTCGTTCCACTTCATGATTGTGTCCCACTTGTTGTTGATTCTTCACAAAAAAATACAGTTTTATATCTTTATATTTGAAGCCTGAAATGTAGCAAAAGGTCGCAAAGTTCAAGGGGGCCGAATACTTTCGCAAGGCACTGTATAAGGGCACTTATTAGAACTGAGACATTTGCTGGCTGAGCTAGCTAGATAATTCTACCCAGAGACCACCAAAGAAAATCCTGATTGGATATTTTTTTCTCTTCAGTAGTAACCTTTCTCTTTCCAACACAAACTGAAGAGATGAATTCAGAAGGTCATACAAATTATTGTAAATATTACATAGACATTTAAACAGAATTTTGTTTAAAATATATCAATACAATTGTAAATCCTTAGGCTTTTTCTGAAGGCATAGAAAGCCCTCGCGGTTCCCCACTGCTGAATGTCTCTCTCAATTCCTTGGTCAAGGAAGATGACTGAACCAGAGTTCTCAGAGACACTTCTGTCTACTTTGTGTAATAACAGTTTGTGTCCAGTAGATGACAAAGTATACAAAGGAATGTGTTCGTAAAGAAATCTCAGAATGCAATTCTAATGCAGCATAGAACTTTCAAGAGGATACGTGTTTAGGCTCCCAATGAATAGCTAAACAAAACCAACTGATGAAATTGAAACCCAGTCCCATAGAGATGACAGTTATAAGACTGTGCATAATGGGTAAGTCTCAGGTTAGAATTCAGTGCATTTTCATTGAAGATTATTGAGTCAGGGAGAGAGTTATTTCATTCAGATTCAGATCAGATTGTTTAATAGTCACATGAACAGGGTTGCAGGTGTGATTGCAGGGTAGAGTGAAAATCTTCGGCTTCAACCTCCAACATGCAGAGCTAGTAAAATAAAATAATGGAAAGGGTGATAAAACAATAGAAATAGCACTATGTACATAATAACAACAATGGCATGCATGGTTAGATCATCTGTGAAGACAAGAGCTTCATGGGAAAGGGTTCAGTGATTTACAAAGCAGGTATGAGAGAAGTTTTCACAGACATCATAGCAGACATAGTCCTTATTTGTGAGCCAGAACTGATACCACATTGTGATACCACAGTAGATCTACCTTGCTTATATGTTCTTTATGATGTAATGTAACTAATATAGATACTGTTTCCCTTTGTGCACTGACTTTCCCCTTGTTATAATTCCATTTCTCATTCATACTTCATAGACTTTATTTCATCCACAGGTGAAAGACCATTGAATAAGTGGAGAGAGAAGGACATAAGCACCACAGGAGACTGGTGAGAGGAAGACAGCTCATAATAATGGCTAGAATGGAGAGAATGGAATGCTATCAAACACATGGAAACAACGTGTTTGATGTGTTTGATACACTCTTAGAAAAAAGGTGCTTTCTATAACCTAAAAGGGTTCTTCGGCTGTCCCCATAGTAGAAGCCTTTGAAGAACTAGTTTTAGTTCAAGGTAAAAACCCTTTTGGTTCCAGGTATAGCCCTTTCCACAGAGGGTTCTACATGGAACCAAAAGGGTTCTACCTGGAACCAAAAAGGTTTCTCCTATGGGGACAGCTGAAGAACCCTTTTGGACAGGAACCCTTTTGTACCATTCCATTTATTCTGTTCCAGCCATTACATTGAGCCCATCCTCCTCAATCAAGGTGTTACAAGCCACCTGTGATAAGGACCTGTCTGCCACACCTGGGGCAGTAGCCAGAGAGGCCCCACTACCCATCTCCGGCATCAAGGAAGGCGTGTGCAGCCTACATCAAAGTGTATGAGTACTACCACTAGGAGACACCAAGCCTCCTGGCTTTCAGCAGGATCCGCCCAGAGCCTAACAAAATCCCCCCAGACTTGATGGGCTGTGTGGAATAGGAGTCAGTGTGTCTATGATCACTGTTCAATGAATAACAACTGTGAACATCTGTACTCAATGGAAAACATGGTGTCTTATTAGAAAATTTGCCAAATCTGCTGTCAATACATAAAATCACATCACCACAATACACAAGTCAATGTTTTTTTAAAGGTTCAAATAATACAATCTAGCTCCATCAAAGATACTGGTAACTAACCCAAGATTTATCATCGGCATTGTTTCCAATGAGAGCAGAACAAGCAAGGAGGTGGCAAGAGCCAAGCACATGCTTGTGAGATCCTATTGGCTTGTTATAGCATGTATTTGCATATATCCTTTAGGGAAAGTCTACTCTGAAGTGCGAATGTTCAATAACTCAATTCACCCTTGCACTCCTAAACAGCTCGATTTAAAAAAAAACTTTGACAAAGGATCAAGTCTACAGAACTTAGATCATTCTGTCCGTAACAGACTATACACAACATTAGAAGTCGACCGATTATGATTTTTCAAAGCGGATACCGATACCGATTAATCGGCCGATATATATATATATATATATATATATATATATATATATATATATATATACAGTCTTGGCCAAATGTGTCACGTTCTGACTTTAGTTCCTTTGTTTTGTCTTTGTTTTAGTATGGTCAGGGCGTGAGTTGGGGTGGGCAGTCTATGTTTGTTTTTCTATGTTGATTTTGAGTTTGGCCTGGTATGGTTCTCAATCAGAGGCAGGTGTCGTTAGTTGTCTCTGATTGAGAATCATACTTGGGTAGATTTTTCCACCTGTGTTTCGTGGGTGTTTATTTTCTCTTTTGTGTGTCATCACTAGACAGGACTGTTTCGTTCTTCCTAGTCGTTCTTTTGTTTAGTGTTCCATTTTGATTATATTAATAATCATGAACACTTACCATGCTGCACCTTTGTCCTCACCTTCTTCCACCGACGACGGCCGTTACAAAATATTTTGAGAATGACACATATTAATTTTCACAAAGTCTGCTGCCTCAGTTTGTATCATGGCAATTTGCATATACTCCAGAATGTTATGAAGAGTGATCAGATGAATTGCAAAGTCCCTCTTTGCCATGCAAATGAACTGAATCCCCCACAAACATTTCCATTGCATTTCAACCCTGCCACAAAAGGACCAGCTGACATCATGTCAGTGATTCTCTCATTAACACAGGTGTGAGTGTTGACGAGGACAAGGCTGGAGATCACTCTGTCATGCTGATTGAGTTCGAATAACAGACCGGAAGCTTCAAAACGGAGGGTGGTGCTTGGAATCATTGTTCTTCCTCTGTCAACCATGGTTACATGCAAGGAAACACGTGCCGTCATCATTGCTTTGCACAAAAAGGGCTTCACAGACAAGGATATTGCTGCCAATAAGATTGCACCTAAATCAACCATTTATCGGATCATCAAGAACTTCAAGGAGAGCGGTTCAATTGTTGTGAAGAAGGCTTCAGGGCACCCAAGAAAGTCCATTAAGGACCGTCTTCTAAATTTTATTCAGTTGCGGGATCGGGGCACCACCAGTACAGAGCCTGCTCAGGAATGGCAGCAGGCAGGTGTGAATGCATAGCTCTTGTAATGTAGATCCAGGACGGTTGCCAGCACCAGGCACTTTGTCTCCTCAGTCTTGGAGAACCTCCTTGTCAGACTGTCCAACATGGTCTCCGTAAAGTTTTGATGCCTTGAGTAGAAGAACCCTCCTGCTGCAGCATCAGCTTCAGCACCGACACACTGGGGATGATGCATGGGACAGTAGAGTTGGAGTGGCTCATCTCCAGTGTCACCTCCTCCATAGGTGAAACTATAAGGTTAAAGACAATAAGGTTAGAGACAATGTCCCACTGTGCAACAGACTAACTGCGGATGTGTCCGTATTCACCTGCATACACTTTCAGTGCACGCCTCTGTTCAAACATTCTCTGCAACATGTGTAGTGTTGAGATCCAGAGAGTTTGAACTGCTTAAATTATGCTGTGTTTGGGAAGGCCAAGCTCTTCCTGAATGGCCCTCAGCCTCTGTTTGGCCAGTACAGAGTAGTCAAAATGAGTTGCACAGCTCTTCAACACCGCAATAATGTCTAGCACAGCTCTCTGACTGGATAAGCCATCATTGATTACAAGCTGTAGGGCACATATGTCAGAGTCAAGGCCCGCGGGCCACATCCGGCCCGCGAGAAGGTTTTTTACGGCCCCTGGGATGATCTTGATTTATTATTAGAACCGGCCCGCAGACCGCAGCAAGCCGGCAGCCCGCAGATCTTTTACACGCACCAATACTACATTTCCCACAATGCAACGGTGACGCACCGAGCAGTAGGCTGCTTCATTTCAATATTTATTGGCACAGCAGTTGTCAGCATCACAGTAAAATTAACTTTCAGATACCCATCAAAAATGGCAAAACGGAAGGTGGACACTGAGAACCGGGGTTTCAAACAAGGTGGGAGTCGGAGTATTTGTTCACGGAGGTAGCTGGAAAACCTGTGTGTCTTCTGTGTGGAGAAAGTGTGGCGGTACTGAAAGAGTATAATCTGAGACGACATTATGAAACGAAACACGCGGACAAAAACAAGAATATGGACATGGAACAAAGGCTACAAAAGGCAGAGGAATTAAAACGAGGCCTCAAATCTCGACAGGCTCTGTTCAAAAAAGCCAAATCACAAGGCCAGGCTGCTGTCAAGGCCAGTTTTATTTTGGCAGAAGAGATCGCTAAATCAGCCCGGCCATTTACGGAGGGGATTTCATCAAAAACTGCATGATTAAAGTTTGTGACGAAGTTTGCCCAGAAAAAAGGCAACTCTTTTTAAATGTGAGTCTGAGCAGAAACACCATTGCCGAGAGAGTAGACCAGTTGTCCATCAATCTAAAAGAGCAGCTTGTGAAAAAGGGAAAAGATTTCATTGCATATTCCTTGGCTGTGGATGAGAGCACCGACATTTCTGACATTGCCCAGTTGTCAATTTTCATCCGCGGAGTGGACTCCAGCCTAAGCGTGACAGAGGAGTTTTTGGCTTTACGTCCTATGCATGGCACAACTACGGGGCATGATTTGTATGAAGAGGTGTCAAGATGTGTAAATGAGATGGAGCTGCCTTGGGAAAAACTCGTGGGTTTGACAACCGACGGAGCACCTGCGATGTGTGGACACAGGAGCGGACTGGTGGCGAAGATACGGGAAAAGATGCAAGAGGAAAACGCGACAGGTGAGCTGACAGCTTATCATTGTATCATACACCAGGAAGCGTTGTGCGGTAAAGCCTTGAAAATGGAGCATGTAATGAGCATCATCACGCGCACAGTTAACTTTATCAGAGCCAAAGGTTTGAATCACCGCCAGTTCAAGGCATTTCTGACGGAGTTAGAAACGGAGCATGGTGATTTGCCTTATCACACAGAGGTGCGATGGCTAAGCCAGGGAAAGGTGCTTCAAAGATGTTTCGAGCTTCGTGAGGAGATTTGTCTGTTCTTGGACAGCAAAGGGAAAGACACAACACAACTCCGAGACGAAATGTTTCTGTGTGAAATGGCTTTTCTGTGTGACATTACGAGTCATCTGAATGCAATGAACTTGCAGCTGCAGGGTCGGGATCGTGTCATCTCTGATATGTACAGTACAGTGAAGGCATTTAAAACCAAACTGACTCTGTGGGAGACGCAGATGCGGAAAGAAAATTTGAGCCACTTTCCCAGCTGCCAGACCATGAAAGAGAAGCTCTCTACCAGTGCGTTCCCGAGCGCACAGTTGGCTGATAAAATAGGTATGCTTGCCGCTGACTTTCGACGCCGATTTGCTGACTTTGAAGCACAAAAAGCAGGTTGGAACTGCTCGGTAACCCATTTGCTGTTGACGTGGAAAGCTCACCACCAAACCTCCAAATGGAGTTGATTGACCTCCAATGCAATGATGCACTGAGGGCAAAATATGCGGCAGTGGGTGCTGCGGAGTTCGCCCGTTTCCTCCCCGACACAATGCCCCAGCTGCGCATCCAGGCTGCTCAAACGTTGTCTATGTTTGGCAGCACATACCTGTGTGAACAACTGTTTTCTTTGATGAACTTGAACAAAACATCACACAGAAGTCGACTTACTGCTGAACACCTCCACTCAATTCTGAGGATTTCCTCAGCTCAGAGCCTTACCCCGAACATTGATGAACTTGTGGAAAAGATGGGACACCACCAAGTATCACCCTCAACCTCAAACAAGTGAACATTACTGTGCAATCACATATTTAGAGTTTTTACTCAGTTCAAGTTTAAAAGTTAAAGTTTAATATTTGTTTTCACTGCATGTTACTTCTCCTTAAACAAAGTGTTGTTTTTGATTAATAGATTTTTGCACTTTATTTTATTGTATTTCAATCCAATTATATTTTAAAAATATTTCAGTTGAGTGGATGATAGAAAATTGCTATTATTGTTTTTTTCTTTGAAGTAAATTTAGCCCACTTTTGCTAAAATAGAAAATATAGGCTACTGATGGTGCCTTGAATACCGGTTTCTTTCATTTAATGTTCATGTTATGGGGATTTTTATATAAAGGAAATTTGTCTTTTGTGTCTGTTGAAAATTAAAGATTACTGACAGAGCCATAAGAAAATATTGCTTTATTTATCTGATCATATTGGAATATATTTGTTAGGTTTTCAGTAGGTTCAATTAGGTTCACTAGACTATATGCATCATTTAAAAATTTTTCAATGAACATTCGAACAGTCCGGCCCTCGGCTTGTAGCTAAATTTTTTATTTGGCCCTCCGTCCATTTGACTTTGACACCCCTGCTGTAGGGTGTGTGCACTACAGCTGAAGTCTGGAAGCTCTGCCAGCCTCATACCTTTCACCGTGTTTGCCCCACTGTCCCTGAGGACCAGCACTACACGTTCTGTGTGGATTTCCCAGTATTCCAACATAGTCAAAAACATCTCTCTGATGTGTGATCCAATCATAGTCTTGACATTCAGCACAACCTGCTTTCTTGGCCAGATATTGTCAATGAAATGTCCAGTAAGGCTCATTAGGGATTCTGTAGTGCCTGACCAGCAGTCAGTTGTGAATGTCATGTGTGAAGTGTTGACTGGTGCCACAAGATTCTTCACTTTCATCACAACTCTTTCATGTGTAGCATTTCTAGCATTTCTGATCAAAATCATTTTTCATCTTTGATCCTGGGTTCAGCAAGAGTAATCAGCCGCTGAAAACCAACATCAGCCATTTTGCTTGTTTATTAAAAAGTTGTATGATTGTAGCCTGCGATGTCTGTGAACTGTCTGTATCACATTTTCCTTGTGAAGAATTTGCGTTTGCTTTTTTCATCATTGCTTCCTTAAGGGCTTTTGGATGGGTGTTCTAATGGTGATTCCACAGGTTAGTGGTATTTTTTTATTTAGCAGTTGCTGACCCCATGCTTACATCTTTATCACAAATAAGACACCTTGATTTCCCTGGTGCCAATTCCATGTAATAGTCCCACACTCGTGCTCTGCCATCTGTAAAATGTATATAATTGTGCACACATGCACACACATACACACACACACATACACATACACAGTGACTAGGATACTGAAGAGTCTGCTTAGGAGACACAAATACTCTCAACTGTTTGAATAATGAAAATAGAGTTTAAGTTACCTGTGATGAGTGTTGAGAACAAAAACTGTTATTTCTATATGCAGGAAATCCTATTTTAATAATGGCCATGGTACAAATTGACTACCAAAGTGTGAGTCATAATCCCCATTACACCTTCCAGAAAAATCTGAAAAGCGGTTCCTTCATTAATTTATTCCATAGGAGATTTTTATATTGACTTCAAATAAGGTCTGGGTTTCTTGTCGGCTAACACCACCTTGCCAATTTGATAACTGTGTAGATATCCATAGGACAAAGTAACTCTGATCAATATTGGCTAAATATAAGCGAAGATTTAAAAGAAAATTGTAGAGCGGCTTTATGAAAATATTTTGACAAACGTTACCTTATCCTAGTGAGATTTACACGAGTATCAAAACGCTGAGGCGGTTTAAGCACGAAACAGACCTTATTTGAAGTAGATCAAGACATTCTCTATGGAAGACATAAAATAACGGTAAATGACGGTAAAATAACGAAGGAACCCCTTTCAAGTTCAGCCGCAAGTTATTATAGAAATTATGACCGACGACTATTTCTCTCTATACCATTTGTATTTCATATACCTTTGACTATTGGATGTTTTTATAGGCACTATAGTATTGCCAGCCTAATCTCAGGAGTTGATAGGCTTGAAGTCATTAACAGCGCTGTGCTTCAAGCATTGCGAAGAGCTGCTGGCAAACGCAGGAAAGTGCAGTTTGAATGAATACTTACGAGGCTGCTACTGCCTACCACCGCTCAGTCAGACTGCTCTATCAAATATCAAATCATAGACTTAATTATAATATAATAAACACATAGAAATACGAGCCTTCAGTCATTAATATGGTCAAATCCAGAAACTATCATTTCAAAAACAAAACTTTTAGTCTTTCAGTGAAATACAGAACAGTTCCTTCAAATGTATGTCATAAGTATGTACAATTCTGGCAAATTAGTTTGCATCAAGCCAGGCAGCCCAAATTGTTGCATATACCCTGACTCTTCGTGCAATGAAACCAAGAGAAGTGAAACAATTTCACTAGTTAATATTGCCTACTAACATTAATTTATTTTAACTAAATATGCAGATTAATCGATTGACCTCTACACTACATGACCAACAATATGTGGACACCTGCTTCAAGAACATCTCATTCCAAAATCATGGGCATTAATATGGAGTTGGTGCCCCGTTTGCTGCTATAACAGCCTCCATTCTTCTGGGAAGACTTTCCACTAGATGTTGGAACATTGCTGCGGGGACTTAGTGAGGTCGGGCACTGATGTTGGCCGATTAGGCCTGGCTCGCTGTCGGCGTTCCAATTCCTCCCAAAGGAGTTTGATGGGGTTGAGGTCAGGGCTCTGGGCAGGCCGGTCAAGTTCTTCCACACCGATATCAACAAACCATTTCTGTATGGACCTCACTTTGTGCACAGGGGTATTGTCATGCTGAAACAGGACAGGGCCTTGCCCAAATTTTTACCATATAGTTGGTAGTACAGCATCATCTAGAATGTCATTGTATGCCGTAGCATGAAGGTCTCCCTTCACTGGAACTGAGGGGCTTAGCCAAAAGCATGAAAAGCAGCCCCGGACCATTCATTCGGGCAGGTAGCATTCTTCTGACATCCGCCAAACCCAGATTCGTCTGTCGGACTGCCAGATGGTGATGCTTAATTTATCACTCCAGGGAACGCGTTTCCACTGCGCCGGAGTCCAATGGCGGCAAGGTTTACACCACTCCAGTCAACACTTGGCTTTGCGCATGGTGATCTCAGGCTTGTGTGCGGCTGTTCGGCCACGGAAACCCATTTCATGAAGCTTCTGACGAACAGTTGTTGTGCTGACGCTGCTTCCAGAGGCAGTTTGGAACTCAGTAGTGATTGTTGCAACCGAGGACAGACCATTTTAACGCGCTACGTGCTTCCGGTCCCGTTTTGTGAGCTTGAGAGGCCTATCATTTCGCAGCTGAGCCTTTGTTGCTCCTATATATTTCATCTTCACAATAACAGCACTTGCAGTTGACCGGGGCAGCTCTAGCAGGGCAGAAATTTGTCAAACTTCCTTGTTGGAAAAGTGGCATCCTATGACGGTGCCCCATTGATCTATTCAGTAAGGCCATTCCACTGCCAGTCTTTGTTGCTCCTATATATTTCATCTTCACAATAACAGCACTTGCAGTTGACCGGGGCAGCTCTAGCAGGGCAGAAATTTGTCACACTTCCTTGTTGGAAAGGTTGCATCCTATGACGGTGACACATTGAAAGTCACTGATCTATTCAGTAAGGCCATTCCACTGCCAGTCTTTGTCTGTGGAGATTGCATAGATTGCATAGCTGTGTGCTCGATTTTATACACCTGTCAGTCACAGGTGTGGCTGAAATAGCAGAATCCACTCATTTGAAGGGGTGTCCACATACTTTGCATATATAGTGTACTTTATTATCATATTTTATGCTGAACATTTTGTATGACATATTATAATTGAAATATGCCAATAAACTGAAATAGTTTGATTATATTGCATTAATTTATGAGATAAATGAGATCAAGTATAACAATCAAGAAAATCTATGACAATGAAAATTCAATTTCCCATTACACATTTAAGCACACGTTACAAATATAAGCATCCCTTAATCTCTTAACTAAGCTAACATAAGGAATTGTTTTAAATGGTTATAACATAGATCACTTGGGTATTAGATTTGGAATTTTATGACCCCTTTAAGTTAAAAAAATATATATTAAAAAATGATTTGATAAAATATTGAATTTGCCCTTTACTATTGTAGCCCATTGAATAACATACTCATAAATGACTAAAAAGACTATCCAACAAAAATCATAAGGAATAAGGTTTTGAAGTGTCTGTCATATATGTAGAAGATCTAAGAAAGCTCAGGAAATGTTTCGGGTTTTTTGGATACATATTTAACCCCTTATTTTTGTTGGGGTTAAAGTGTTCTCCGTACTTCCATTCGTTTCTATGGGTTACCTTCAGACGAGTCCCATGAAACTTGTGGGGATCGTAGAGTAAAACGGAGAACACCATCATGTTAGGGAAAAAGTCTCCCCTTTCCATAGAGTGGAACCGGTAGATGAGATGAGTCCGAGTGTCTTTCCAAAGAGGGGTCATAATAGTTTGTAGGCCAAACCGTTCGGACTCTACGGACGTTTTCGTGAGAAGATTTTCAGGATATATCATGGTATGACAAACACTGCTGTAGCTCGGTCACCTTCCACTGCAGATGCGCAAGGCCGACATAACAGGTTGCAAACCTGGTCTTAGAGCGCTTCGTATTATTCTGTACTTAAATCCGAGACGTCATCTAATATAGTATGTTACGTTTCTCATGATTACATAAAACAGATGGGTGGGTGTATAACACAAATGTCTAGCAACCCAAAGGTTGCAAGTTGAAATCTCATCATGGACAATGTTAGCTAGTTAGCAACTTTTCAACTGCTTACAACCTTTTAGCTACTTTGTAACTACTTAGAATGTTAGCTAACCCTTCCCCTAACCCTTACCGTAACCCTTTAAACTAACTCCTAAACTTAACCTTAACCCCTAGCCTAGCTAATGGTAACCACCTAGCCACCTAGCTAGATTTCATAACGTATATTATGTTTTGCAAATTTGTAACATATTGTACGTTTTACATTAATACATTAATATACACCATACAAAACATAACATATCATACTAAATGTGGTCTTTCAGATAAATGTACAGAATAATACGAAATGCTCTGAGACCAGGATTTTTTTATTATGTTACTTAGATTGATGCATTCGTGCATCAGTACTATTAACGATTTCTTAAAGATGCACTCCAGGATGCAGGGCACAGCAAAATCATAACATACTATTATGATTCATTAGATTTGTAACATATCATATCATACAAATGAGTTTAAAACACTTTAGATGACGTGATACACAGGAAACGAGGACCACTTCTGGCTCGTGAGCACCACTTTCAAAACTACTGGCTGAAATTAGACAAAAGTTTGAGAGTGCATCTTCAATATTCTCATGTAAATATACAGGAAAGGTTCAGAGTGTAATGGTTGTTTCAAATCAAGGTTTCACTATCACAGAGCCTGCACCCCAGAGAGGATGGGATTTTCCTCAGCAGAGCCGTCCTTGGTCTCTAAAGCCAGCCGTAGTTGCTGCCAGAAGACCCCGGTTTGCTCCCCAGCTCTGGGCCAGCTCAGGTATGTGCGTCTCTTCACTAGCTTCCTCATCCGGTGGTAGGGTGACAGCTGGTGGGTAGGGATCTCCTCCAGGAACACCAGAATCAGGACGTCCTTCTGCTCATCAAAGAGCCGGAAGCTGGCCACCTGGATCTCCCGGGAGCACCACTCACTCTCCAGGTAGCGGTGGCTGATGACACAGATGGTCTTGCGGCTTCCGTAGATGCCGTCCATAATGTTGTCTATGATGGGTTTGCCTGGCTGGAAGTCCCGGTGGTGGAGACACAGCTTCCAGCCCTGCTCTCCCTCCAGCTCTGGCAGAAGCTCCCTCAGGACCCAGGGCTCATCGTGGGCGTTGTAGGAGATGAAGGCATCGTACTGACAGCCATGAGGCGTGAGCTTATTCCTTTGCTTGGCGTCATAGAGGAAAGCCAGGAATAGGTAATAGCCGTAAATGACCTGCCATTTCAGGAAGTGGTAGGCAAAGGATGCTACCAGGGTGAGGAGGACCAGACAAGTGGTAGAAATGTAGTAGTAAAGTCCTAAGTGTACTATACAGAACTGAAGCTCAACATCCAACAGCTTGGTGTCCTTTAGATTGGCAGGATAGTTGCAGGTAAATTCTCCTGCACCAACAACTTGTGTTTGGTTGTCGCTCTCCATCCACTGGACAAACCAAGCATCGCTGCAGCCACAGGTGAAAGGATTATCTTGCATGTCCAGGTATGTCAAGGCAGGGAGAGATTGCAACACTGTCTCATTGACTACTGTTATGTCATTCTTGCTCACCTGCAAGAAAGTGACTCTACTGAGGTTTGCTCCTACGAGGAAATCTAAGGACTGAAGTCGTGCTTTGGACAGGTACATTCTGTTGAGCCTTGGGGTTGGGTGAAACAGCTTTGGTGTGAGGGCTGTGAACTCATTCTTACTGACATCAAGGTACCACAACCGTGGTGTGTGAATAAATGTGTTTGGGTGCAGGTCCTTAATATTGAGATTCCCTGCCTTGAATGCCAATAAAGATTTCAGACCTTCAAGGAAGTTGATAGGTAGATGACACAGTCCCTTGTGACGCTGACTGTGGATCTGCAGGTTCTCCAGAGATATCAGATGAGAGAAGGGTGGAGGGTCTAATGTATCATCATTTACGTATGTGATGTAATTACAGGATATATCAAGAGTTCTTAAGTGTGGAAGTCCCGTGAGCACAGTATTTCTTATGTCTATTTGAGTGATCTTATTTGACTGGAGTCTAAGTTCTGTAAGATTCACCAATCCCTCAAAGGCTCCATCTTCAAGGCTAGCAATCTGATTGTCAAATAAAAGAAGGGTCTTGAGTGATGCTAAGCCTTTAAAGTCTCCTTTAGAGATTGAGCTCAGCTTATTGTATGACATCGACAAATATTCTAGTTTGTGCAAACCACTCATGAATGCATCATTCAAGGTCAGGATTTTGTTTGATCCCAGTTTAAGGATCCTTAAGTCTATCAAATCCTGGAATACACATTCTGGAAGGTTGGAGATTTGATTGTGGAAAAGAAAGAGTTGTGTGAGTCCTGTAAGATTGGCAAAGTCAGGGCAGCCCAGTTCATGGATGATATTGAAGCTCAGATCCAGGATCTTCAGTGTAGGTAGATTTCTTGTGGCCTTTGGCATGGAAGAAAGCCTGTTGTGGCCCAGTTTCAAAGTACTTAATTGCTCCATTGATCTGAATAAAAGCTCAGACAGCTGATTGATATTATTATCACATACGTCCATTTCGGTCAACTGTTTACATGACTGCAGAAATTCCTTAGAGAGAACACTTATGTTGTTATGATGCAGTCGGAGCAAGCGAAGTGTGGGTATATTGCAGGCAATATCAGTGAGAGCCTTGACCCTCTCTTCACTAATGTCATACAGTCTCAGATGGACTAATGAGGAGTTGACAGTCTGCAGTACCATACCCATCCTCTCCAAAGACATCTCTATCCCGCTCAGGTTCAGACGTTTGACGTTGCTCAGAAAAGACCTGTCCAGCACATCCCATTCCATGTGTCCAAGTTGGCCACAGTAGGCGATGTCTAACACCTCAAGGTAAGGAAGAACATCTGCCGTGATCCTGAAGATTCCCAATGGATTCCGGGATAAATCCAACAGTCTCAGCTCTATAGAAGTGTTTGATATTTCCTGTGACTGGAAAGAGGTGAATTTGTTGCTCCCAATGTACAACTCCTGTAAGTGTGGCAATTGTACAATTGGCTGAACTTCCTTCATATTATAAAGGTTGTTCTTGGTTAAATTCACTGTCTTCAAACTGGAGAGAAGTTGAAAGGATGAGGACGCGATGGTTGTGATGACGTTGTTGTCCAGATGTAGCAGGGAGAGGTTTACCAGGCCCTGAAACAAATGGTCTGACAGGGTTGTGAGTCTGTTATGAGCCAGACCCAGCTCCTGAAGAGCCTCTAGGTGTCTGAGAGACCCATCATCCACTGAAGAGATCTGGTTTCTTGACATGTTTAGAATTTTGAGGTTTGATAGGCCTTTAAAATCCAACTTTCCAATTTTGGAAATGTTATTCATGGCCACATCTAAAACGCTTACTTTCCGTGGAATGTCTTTTGGTATGACTCCTAGGTTCCTCTTTTCACAGAGTACTTTCATGTTAGAGGGGTCACTGAGATTACCCCGGATTGTGCAGTTTTTCAGGAAGTACCCACATACTGGATCAGCAAGAACCCAGCAATACATCAGGAAACAAAGAAAGAGTCTCAGCTGAGAGAATGTAGAACCACTTTGTTCTCCTGGCATGGTTATCTTGAGTGTCATTGTGAGGAGCTTGACATCTACTTCAGATCTAGAGAGAATAACAAAGACAAATCCATTAACTAACTTACATCCTTTGGGGGCTGGAGATGTAACATAATTGAACAATTCAATGAAGTTGCAATAACACTGATAGCTGTTGGTATTGTGGTCCTCAAAATAACTGACAATTTATTATTTATAGGTCATCCAAATTATCAACATAATTCACAAGAAGTTTGCTTTACTGATAAAGACAAACTGGATTTGAAAGGAAAAAAGGTAAAGACCACTATCAAATTAGAAATGAGTATATAAGGGTAATAACATTGTCTGAATAAGAACAAAACACACATTTGTATGATATTTTTGAAGAGATACACCAGCAAAAGACAACTAAAAACAGCCAGACTACATAGTAATCATTTTTACTCACAATTGTCGGAAGAATACAGTCACAGTGAGCACCAGTGCAGCATAGGACTGTAATCACCTGAGTCGCGGTTCTACCACCCTGTTCCAAAGAGCACTTCCCTGGCATTTTACTGCACTAAACTTTGTTCAAAATATATATTGGTATTTGTCTAGATTGATTTCTCACAAACAGCTACAACACAATGTGAAAACTTAACTGACTGGGTTGACCTGACATACAGTTGACTAAGTGGCAGAAAACAAGGGGCAGAAAAGAAGAAGTGACAGAGAGAGAGAGTCGGGGGGAAGTCAGGCTTGTTTGCTCTCTCTCACAGTTGGACCGAATAAAATACTGATGCTGACCATATACGGGAACTTCCCGAGACCTGAGATATTTATTTCCTAGAACTAAGAACACGGGCGTTTTCTGAAGGCATAGAAAGCCCTCGCGGTTCCCCACTGCTGAATGTCTCTCTCAATTCCTTGGTCAAGGAAGATGACTGAACCAGAGTTCTCAGAGACACTTCTGTCTACTTTGTGTAATAACAGTTTGTGTCCAGTAGATGACAAAGTATACAAAGGAATGTGTTCGTAAAGAAATCTCAGAATGCAATTCTAATGCAGCATAGAACTTTCAAGAGGAAACGTGTTTAGGCTCCCAATGAGTAGCTAAACAAAACCAACTGATAAAATTGAAACCCAGTCCCATAGAGATGACAGTTATAAGACTGTCCATAATGTGTAAGTCTCAGGTTAGAATTCAGTGCATTTTCATTGAAGATTATTGAGTCAGGGAGAGAGTCATTTCATTCAGATTCAGATCAGATTGTTTAATAGTCACATGAACAGGGTTTCAGGTGTGATTGCAGGGTAGAGTGAAAATCTTCAGCTTTGAAATCCAACATGCAGAACTAGTGAAATAATATAATGAAAAGGGTGATAAAACAATAGAAATAGCACTATGTACATAATAACAACAATGGCATGCATGGTTAGATCATCTGTGAAGACAAGAGCTTCATGGGAAAGGGTTCAGTGATTTACAAAGCAGGTATGAGAGACGTTTTCACAGACATCATAGCAGACATAGTCCTTACTTGTGAGCCGGAACTGATACCACATTGTGATACCACAGTAGATCTACCTTGCTTGTATGTTCTTTATGATGTAATGTAAGTAATATGGATACTGTTTCCCCTTGTTATTGTTCTATTTCTCATTCCTACTTCATAGACTATATTTCATCCACAGGTGACAGGAAATAAAATGCAATGAAGGGGAGAATGACGTCGCTCTCATATCAAGGTGTGTGTGTGTGTGTGTGTGTGTGTGTGTGTGTGTGTGTGTGTGTGTGTGTGTGTGTGTGTGTGTGTGTGTGTGTGTGTGTGTGTGTGTGTGTGTGTGTGTGTGTGTGTGTGTGTGTGTGTGTGTGTGTGTGTGTGTGTGTGTGTGTGAGTGCGCGTGCGTGCGGAGGGTTAAGGTTAGAATTAGTGTAAGAATTAGGTTTAGGGTTATGGTTAGGAGCTAGGGTTAGTTTTAAGGTTAGGGTTAGGAACCAGGGTTAGGTCTATGGTTAGGGTTTAGGTTAAGTTTTGGTTTTGGGGTTAGGGTTAGGGTTAGAGGAAATTAGGATTTTGAATGGGACTGAATCGTGTGTCCCCACAAGGTTGGTTGTGTGTGTGTGTGTGTGTGTGTGTGTGTGTGTGTGTGTGTGTGTGTGTGTGTGTGTGTGTGTGTGTGTGTGTGTGTGTGTGTGTGTGTGTGTGTGTGTGTGTGTGTGTGTGTGTGTGTGTGTGTGTGTGTGTGTGTGTGTGGCAGAAGCGAAACAGGGAGTGGGAGTAAAGGTGGAAACAACATGTTTGATGTGTTTGATACACTCTTAGAATAAAGGTGCTATCTAGAACCTAAAAGGGTTCTTCGGCTGTCCCCATAGTAGGAGCCTTTGAGGAACTAGTTTTAGTTCCAGGTAAAACCATTTCCACAGAGGGTTCTACATGGAACCAGAAGAGTTCTACCTAGAACCAAAAAGGTTTTTCCTATGGGGACAGCTGAAGAACCCTTTTGAAAAAAAAAATCTAAGAGTGTACCATTCCATATGCCCCATAATGACAAAGCAAAAACAGCTTTTTTTATATGTTTGGAAATATATTATAAGAAATTTAAACTGAAATATCACGTTTACATAAGTATTGAGACCCATTACTAAATACTTTGTTGAGGCAACTTTGTCAGCGATTAAAGCCTCAAGTCTTCTTCTTGGCACATCTGTATTTGGGGAGTTTCTCCCATTCTTCTCTGCAGATCCTCTCTGTCAAGTTGGATGGGGAGTGTCACTGCACAGCTATTTTCAGGTCTCTCCAGAGATATTCGAACGGGTTCAAGTCCGGGCTCTGGCTGGGCCACTCAGGAACATTCAGAGACTTGTCCCGAAGCCACTCCTTCGTTGTCTTGGCTGTGTGCTTAGGGTCGTTGTCTTGTTGGATGTTGAACCTTAGCCCCAGTCTGAGATCCTGAGCGCTCTGAAGCAGGTTTTCATTGAGGATCTCTCTATACTTTGATCCGTTCATCTTTGCCTCAATCCTGACTAGTCTCCCAGTCCTTGCCGCTGAAAAAGATCCCCACAGCATGATGCTGCCACCACCATGCTTCACCGTAGGGATGGTGCAGGTTTCCCTTCAAACGTGACGCTTGGCATTCAGGCCAAAGAGTCAATCTTGGTTTCATCAGACCAGATAATCTTGTTTCTCATGGTCTGAGAGTCCTTTATGTGTCTACTGAGGAGATAGTTGTCCTTCTGGAAGGTTCTCCTATCTCCACACAGGAATTCTAGAGCTCTGTCAGAGTGACCAATGGGTTTTCGGTCACCTCCCTGAGCAAGACCCTTTTCCCCTGATTGCTCAGTTCGACTGGGCGGCCAGCTCTAGGAAGTCTTGGTGATTCCAAACTTCTTCCATTTAAGAATGATGGAGGCCACTGTATTCTTGGGGACATTCAATGCTGCAGAAATGTTTTGGTACCCTTCCCCAGATCTGTGCCTCAAAACAATCCTGTCTCGGAGCTCTACGGACAATTCATTCACCTCTAGGCTTGGTTTTTGCACTGTCAACTGTGGGACCTATATAGACAGGTGTGTGCCTTTCCAAATCATGTCCAATCAATTGAATTTACTACATGTGGACTCCAGTCAAGTTATAGAAACATCTCAAGAATGGTCAATTGAAACAGGATGCACCTGAGCTCAGTTTCGAGTCTCATAGCAAAGGGTCTGAGTCTTTATGTAAAATGTATTTCTGTTTTTTAAAATTATTATATTAGCTCAACCCTTCAAAAAACCTAATGTTGCTTTGTCATTGTGGAGTATTGGGTGTAGATTGATGAGGATAAAAAAAATTCAAAAATCTACTAAGGCTGTAACGTAACAAATTGTGGGAAAAGTCAAGGGATCTGAATACTTTCTGAATACACTGTGAATCCGATACACTCCATTTAGTATGGTTTGTTAGGTTTGTCATGGCTGCATATGACAGATGGGTGGGCAAATAACTTAAACATCTACCAACCCAAAGGTTGCGAGATCAAATCTCATCACGGACAACTTTAGCATTTTAGCTAGTTAAAACTGTTCAACTACTTACTACATTTTTGCTAATTAGTAACTACTTAGCTTATTAGCTAACCCTTCCCCTAACCCGAAACCCTTTAACCTAACTACTAAACTTAACCTTAACCCCTAACCCCTAGCCTTGCTAACGTTAGTGAGTTAGCTAACATTAACCACCTTGCCACCTAGCTAGATTTCATAACATATATTATGTTTTGCAAATTTGTTACATATTGTAAGATTTGTATGAATACATACCATACTAAACATATCATACTAAATTTGGCCTTGAAGATATATGTACAGAATAATATGAATTGCTCTGAGACCAGTTTGTCGGAAGCAGTGGATTGAGAACCAGCCCATGCAAAAAAACTGATAGCTTAAACTGACTTTGATGGGGATTTTTAAAATTATGTTACTTAGATTGACACATGGGCGCAGCAATACTCTTAGGAACTTCTTAAAGATGCACTCCAGGATGATAAGCACAGCAAAATCATAACATACTTTATAGTATGAAATAAATTTGTAATATATCATAAGAATAGGATTATCTTGCATGTCCAGGTATGTCAAGGCAGGGAGAGATTGCAACACTGTCTCATTGACTACTGTTATGTCGTTCTTTCCCACCTTCAAGAAAGTGACTGAGGTTTGCTTCTATGAGGAAATCTAAGGACTGAATTTGGGCTTTGGACAGGTACAGGCTGTTGAGCCTTGGGATTGGGCGAAACAGCTTTGGAGTGAGGGCTGTGAACTCATTCTTACTGATATCAAGGAACCACAACCGGGGTGTGTGAATAAATGTGTTTGGGTGCAGGTCCTTAATATTGAGACTCCCTGCCTGGAATGACAATAAAGATTTCAGTCCTTCAATAAAGTTGATAGGTAGATGAGACAGTCCCTTGTGACGCTGACTAAATATCCTGAGGTTCTCCAGAGATGTCAGATGAGAGAAGGGTGGAGGGTCTAATTTACCATCATTTACATATGTGATGTAATTACAGGATATATCAAGAGATCTTAAGCTTGGAAGCCCCATGAGCACAGTGTTTCTTATACCTATTTGAGTAATCTTATTTGAGCCCAGGTTAAGTTCTGTAAGGTTGACCAATCCCTCAAAGGGGCCATCTTCCATACTGGCAATCTGATTGTCAAATAAAAGTACATTCTTGAGTGATGTTAAACTTTTAAACTCACCTTTTCTTATAGAGCTCAGTTTATTGCCTGCCAAATTCAAAGTCTCAAGTTTGTGCAAACCATTCATGAAGGCTTCATTCAAGGTCAGGATTTTGTTTGATCCCAGTTTAAGGATCCATAATCCTTTAAAATCCTGGAAAACACATGTTGGGGATTTGATTGTGGAAAAGAAAGAGTTGTGTGAGTCCTGTAAGATTGGAGAAATCTGAGCAGCCTAGTTTATTGATGATATTGAAGCTAAGATCCAGGATCTTCAGTGTAGGTAGATTTCTTGTGGCCTTTGGTACGGAAGAAAGCCTGTTGTGGCCCAGTTTCAAAGCACTTAATTGCTCTATTGATCAGAATGAAAATTCAGACAGCTGAGTAAGACCAGTATTTGATATGTCCACTTCTGTCATGTGTTTACATGACTGGAGAAATTCCTCAGAGAGATTACCTATGTTGTTATATTCCAGTCGGAGTACGCTGAGTTTTGGTATATGGCAGGCAATATCAGTGAGAGCCTTGACCTTTAGCCTTGAGCTGTTTACAAGGTCTTGCAATCTCAGATGGACTAATGAGGAGTTGACAGTCTGCAGTACCATACCCATTATCTCAAAAGACATCTCAATGCCACTCAAGTTGAGACGTTTGACGTTGCTCAGAAAAGACCTGTTCAGCACATCCCATTCCATGCGTCCAAGTTGGCCACAGTAGGCGATGTCTAACACCTCAAGGTAAGGAAGAACATCTGCCGTGATCCTGAAGATTCCCAATGGATTCCGGGATTTCCTGTGACTGGAAAGAGGTGAGTGAACCTGTTGCTCCCAATGTACAACTCCTGTAAGTGTGGTAATTGTACGATGGGCTGAACTTCCTTCATATTATAAAGGTTGTTATTGGTTAAATTCACTGTCTTCAAACTGGAGAGAGTCTGAAATGATGAGGAGCTGATGGTTGCAATGAGGTTGTTGTCCAGATGTAGCAGGGAGAGGTTGGCCAGGCCCTGAAACAAATAGTCTGACAGCGTTGTGAGTCTGTTATGAGCCAAACCCAGTTCCTGAAGAGCCTCTAGGTATCCAAGAGCCCCATTGTCCACTTGAGAGATCTGGGTTCTGGGCATATTTAGAATTTTGAGGTTTGATAGGCCTTTAAAATCCAAATTTTCGATCTTGGAAACCTTATTCATGGCCAAGTCTAAATTGCTTACTTTCTGCGGAATAGCTATAGGTATGACTTCAAGAATCCTGTTATAACAGAGTACTTTCATGTTAGAGGGGTCACTGAGATTACACCGGATTGTGCAGTTTTTCAGGAAGTACCCACATGCTGGATCAGCAAGAACCCAGCAATACATCAGGAAACAAAGAAAGAGTCTCAGCGGAGAGAATGTAGAACCACTTTGTTTTCCTGGCATGGTTATCTTGAGTGTCATTGTGTCAGAGGCTTCCCACTGGGTACACACTGGTTGAATCAACGTTATTTCCACCTAATTTCAATGAAATGATGTTGAACCAACGTGGAATAGACGTTGAATTGACGTCTGTGCCCAGTGGATTGACGTCTTCTTCAGTTCTACAGTAAATAACAAAGAAAAATATAGTGACTAACTGTTAGACGATTTTGGTGCTGGAAATATTACATAATTAGACAATTTAATTCAATTGCAATAACATTGACAGCTGTTGGTATTCTGGTCCTCAAAATAACTGACAGATTATTATTGATAGGTATTCCAATATATCAACATAGCTCACAAAAGTTTACTTTACTGATAAAGACAAAGTATAATAGAGGATAAAAGGAGAAGACCACTATCAAATTAGAAATGAGTAGAAAAGGGTAAAAACATTGTCTGAATAAGAGAAATCACGAAACATATTGTTTCATGTTTTTTAGTAGCTAGACAAGCAAAAAACAATGAAAAACATAGCCAAAATACGTGGTAATCAGTTTTACTCATAATTGTCAGAGGACAGTCACAGTGAACGCTAGTGCAGCAGGACTGTGATCACCTGAGCCCTGGTTCTACCACCCTGCTCCAAAGAGCACTTCCCTGCCTTTAAACATAACTATATGAACCCTTTGTTTAAAAAATAGTCTTAGTCTTCGATAACTTTTTGACTTGTAAGCACAGATACAGCACAAAGTGACTGGGTAGACGAGATTAAGTTAAAGGGACTTAAACAACCACCCGAGCCACTGCCTGCTCATCCCGCTATCATCCAGAAGGCGAGGTCAGTACAGGTGCATCAAAGCTGGGACCGAGAGACTGAAAAACAGCTTCTATCTCAAGGCCATCAGACTGTTAAACAGCCATCACTAACATTGAGTGGCTGCTGCCAACACACTGACTCAACTCCAGCCACTTTAATAATGAGAATTTATGGAAATTGATGTAAAATATATCACTAGCCACTTTAAACAATGCTACTTAATATAATGTTTACATACCCTACATTACTCATCTCATATGTATATGTATATACTGTACCCTATATCATCTACTGCATCTTTATGTAATACATGTATCACTAGCCACTTTAAACTATGCCACTTTGTCTACATACCATACATTACTCATCTCATATGTATATACTGTACTCGATACCATCTACTGCATCTTGCCTATGCCGTTCTGTACCATCACTCATTCATATATCTTTATGTACATATTATTTATCCCTTTACACTTGTGTGTATAGGGTAGTAGTTTTGGAATTGTTAGGTTAGATTACTCGTTGGTTATTACTGCATTGTCGGAACTAGAAGCACAAGCATTTCGCTACACTCGCATTAACATCTGCTAACCATGTGTATGTGACAAATACATTTGATTTTATTTGATTTGGAGAGAGAGAGAGGAAATGTGTCATTCTCCTTTTTGGTTGAGGAACAGACGATTTACCATAAGTGAGGAGGTAGTGAGAAGAAAGTCAATGAGTAAACATCCCAAAATTGGACGTCAGAAGAAAATGCTGTTGCTGACCCCAATAATGAAGTAAACTTAGAATTAAGAAATCATTTCTGAGAACTAAGATATAAAGCACATTCTGATCCAAAATTCTAACTGGTTCTAGCACTTACTAATCTTCCGCTGTTGATGAAATACAAAATGGTTTGATTGCTGCTCACCCAAACCAGTAAATCTCTGAAACATCAAGTTATGTCTTATTGCTTGGTCAAGGAAATGTCTAAACCAGTGTTTTTGAAGACACACTTCTTCGTGTCTCCTTGTTGTAATAACAGTTTATGTCCACTAGATGACGTACTATGCAAAGTTATGTGTTAGTTAAGAAGGCTCAGGATGGCAGGGAATGCAACATGGAATTAGTAACTTTTCAAGAGGCTGGCTATTTAGGCTCACATCAAATATAGCTTAACAAAACCAACTGATGAAATTTAAACAAAGAGCTTCAGAGAGCTGAACATTATAAGTATTATAAATTGGTACATATTTTGTAACTCTCGTGTTTGAATTCATTGCATGGCCTTGGACGATTATTGAGTGAGGGATAGTTATTTGTGTGTAGTGGTGTAAAGTACTTAAATTACAAAATACTTTAAAGTACTACTTAAGTGGATTTTTTGGGTATCTGTACTTTACTATTTATATCTTTGACTACATTTACTTCACTACATTCCTTAAGAAAATATTGTACTTTTTTCTCCATACATTTTCCTTGACACCCAAACGTACTCGTTACATTTTGAATGCTAAGCAGGACAGGAAAATGGTCCAATTCACGCGCGTATAAACCAATAAATCCCTGGTCATCCATGCGGACTCACTCAACACACATGCTTCGTTTGTAAATGATGTCTGAATGTTGGAGTGTGCCTCTGGCTTTCCGATTTTTTTTTATGGTGCCATCTGGTTTGCTTAATATAAGGAATTTAAAATGAGTATATTTTAAACCAAATAGCTTTAGACTTTTACTCAAGTAGATTTTTCTGGGTTACTTTTACTTGAGTAATTTTCTCAAGTATGATGATTGGGTACTTTTCCCCACCACTATTAGTGTGATATTCTGCGAAAACAAGAACTTCATGTTAAATGGTTCCGTGTTTTACAAAGCAGATATGAGAGAAATATTCACATACATCATAGCAGACATAGTCTTTATTTGTGAGACAAAACTGATGTTTTGACAAAACTGATGCTTTATGATGTAATATAACTAATATAGATACTTTTTCCCTTTGTGCACTGACTTTCCCCTTGTTATTATTCTATTTATCATTCCTACTTCATAGACTATATTTGATCCACAGGTGAAAGGAAAGAAAATTGAATAAAGGGAGATAGAAGTACATGTCTTACTCATATTAAGGTGTGTGTGTTCAACCTGGCTTCAGAACAATTCGTAGGATTTGGTATGTTGATTTTCTCCCTCCATTTAGTATGATATATTGTGTGTACACACCAATGAGTGTATACACAACCCTGACTATAGTGTACACCCACTGCCACTGTTAGAATACTCTATTTTAAAGTTGGGGGAGTTCTCATAGCTGCTGCTGAGCAGAGCAGAGCGCGTACCCCCACATATTAAATCAACCACGCCTGGCCTCGACTAGTCCGACGGCCATATTGAATGTCTTCACAAATCGCCTTACGGTGGATCTCAATTGCACGGTTTTCTCACTCATGTCCGTTCTAACAGGCTTCACGAGCAAATTGGAGGTGACAAGAGTACATTAAATATATTCGTTTAGTTTACAGCGTGGATAACCTGAAAGCATTGAATACTCCGAATTGTGTCGGTCTTTGAAGCTGTAGTCCTTCACCAGAGGTGAGTTTGTCTCCTTTGAAGAGCTTCTGCAAGATGATGGAAAAGGGGCGATTGTTGTGTACTCCGCGTGTTGTAAAAGTTGGCTAAGGCAGGCCTTCTTTTCAAACTTAATACTGATACATGTGTGAGAGAAATAAAATGTCTTTATCTCTGAAAAACGTTTTTTGTAAGATAAGCTACTTTTATTATTTGCGCAGTAAGAGTTTGCACTTAGATGAAAGCACAACGTTATGCTATGGGACACGCGGTCACATCTGTCTCGCGAAGATTTCAAAACTTGATTTAACTTATCTTGCTTGCAAAAACGTTTTTGTTAATGTGACATGCACTGCCTCGTGTTTTTAGAACTGAAACGTAGCCTATAATATCATTCCAGTTTTCCCTAGTCATAGTGCATCATTATTAGCAAGTATAATTTCGTTTCATTCGTTGGGTTAACCTGTTCAAATGTAGCATTGGCGCGTTTTGACGGTTGTCATCTATTGCAATGGGAGGCGGGCGGGTGACTAGTGTAACCAGTGTTGCAATGATTGTAACAATTTTGCTCGACGCGATCACTGTCTATACATTACAGTCTAGAACAAATCATTCCGTTACTTTCTACAGGCGCCAATACTTTAGTAACGTTACCCCAGTGCCACAAACACCGGCCCTACCCAACGTTTTTTTATGCATGACCATATTTTTGTAATGTACATAAGTGCTTGAACCCTCTATCTTACTAAACTTAACTCAATTTACCATCTACTTGAAACATGTTGAGGGTCATTAATGGTAATGAATATGCACTTGAAATGAACCAAATATTGGGAGTGTTTTCCCATGACTCAATGCATTTCATCAGAGGTGCAAACAATGTTACAACTTATCACTGACAGTCTGATAGGGCTGGGACGATACCAGTATAGTGATATTCGTTATTGTTAGTGTCATTGGCACGCAAACCAAACATAAAGCAGTTTTAACTTCTCTCCATTTTATCCCTCCATTACCCAAAAGGCTCAGGCTTTTCTGTTTACATCTACACGTCCAGCGCCCCTGTCTCAGTGAGCCATAGCTCCAGCTGACCTGCTCTCACATGGGGCCAAAGCTGTCGCTTACATCACAATGGCTAACTGTGAACTTTAACACATTTCCACAAAGCAACTGTATATATTATGCAGAGGTTGTTGATTTTGCTCTTCACAAGTCCCCATTGTCAGCCCTAGCTATGAGAACTCAATTTCCCAGTTGAATAACATCAGTATACACTAAGTGTAAAGGCGTTATCACTTCATGCTTAAGTTCGACTGGCGCCTACCCGAACTCAGCTGGTTGAACCGAACGAGTGTGCTCGCATAGTCCCTTACAAGACCTTTAATACAAAAACTAGAAAAAAGCGTCAATAGTACTGTTTGTGCATCTTGAGATGCCGTAGCCAATATACGCTTCCTCAAAATAGTTAGAATTAATCTAAAATGACTCAATTAATCTGTAATTCGTTTTTACTTTTTTTCCAAGGATGTTTGGTGCAGTATTTCTCAAGTGAAAACATTTGCATGAAAACAAGTTTGATGGCAATACACTTAATTGAATAATCCCTACTGTTGACCAATCACCGTTGAAGGGGCCTCGACCTCGGCAGCCTACTTTGGCTTGTTTCAAAAAATGTTTGTGCATGAACAACCGGAACCCCCAAAAAACTAACAAAAAGTCACAAAATGTTGTCATAATATATCCAAGAACTGTTTTTGATGGAATGCATGCAGAAGCCCTAACACTGGTGTTAGTCGAAAAGCAGCACTGGGCAAAAAGGGTCAATATCAGGGGGTGTCTTTATCAGTATTGTCGTGTCTTTACTATCATTAAATGAAGACTTTTAGTTTTTATCAAAGATTCTCTGTAATTAGTATTACTCAATTAAACTGATTAATCATGTAACTGTAATTAACTAGGAAGTCGGGGCACCAAGGAAAATAATTCAGATTAAAAAGTTATAATTTTCCTAATACAACTTTTCAGAGATTTTCATATCTGATCAATAGTCTTCTGAAAGAATGAATGATTTATTCGACCTCCTGTTAGTCTCATTCCAAACATTGTAAATTGTTGGTTATCTGCACAAACCGTCTTCACTATGAGTCATCCATACATCAATTGTCTTAAATCCACTTATTTATTAACTAACTACACAGTCCAAAATCACATTACACAATTTTACAAACAGTATCATACTCACTCATTCATCTTATACAACAATTAGATGTAAACCTCATATCTGAGGCTATTATATAAACAGCGTTATGGTAATGTGTCCGTATTGTGTCCCATGAGTTCCACACAATTGTACCAAACGGACCAGTTCATAGCTGGATTCTTCACCGATCTTTTATACCTTCTCCAGAACATACATGTTGTTCGGACCTCAAGTTCTGTGAGGTGGAAGAAATTCCTTTGTTCTCTATGAAAATTCACTCTGTCTCTATACTGTGGCCATGAGGAGATAATCTCCTCCAGGAATTTACGATCTCTCTTTGAGAGGGCAACGTCATGACAGTATATATCCGGATATCTGACATTTCATTAGATATAAGGAGTAGACACGCTCCAGAAACGTATGTCCTTCATTTAATATATTGAGATAGGATATTCTCCCTAATGGGACAGTTTCTACAGGCATCCAATCCGGACCTCAGAAATCTCCTTACTACTGTATGAGTCCAGGGAGATATCTGGGGTGAGATCCCTTCAAGACATGCCCCTGATGTTGCATATTTGTGGAACATTTTAACTCAGGAAATGGTATGTGTCAACATGCTGACATATCTCAGCCTGTATGCTTAGTCATGAACTAATCCACATACTTTCAGAAATGTATCATATCCGTAGTCATTACCTGATCATTTATGGTTCCGTACTTATCCCCAAATAATTCATTTCAATAGATATCCTTACATGATATGTAATATTCATCCTCATATGTCTGATCGAAAATGGACTAAATCAGACTCATGATCAATGCATCCAAATGATTTGACCTGTTCAGGCACCAAAAATCATTGTGCTTCTTCACATGAAGGGGACATATCTGAGCATACAGCACCATATTCAGAAGTAGGCTACAAGGCACGGAAAAGCAAATGTTGTCAGATTGAATCCAAATCCAAAGAAATATGCTACTTCTGTTTTAAAAAATGCAGCATAGCAAATCCAGAGCTCCAATCAGAACACCTGTTTTCTGTAAAGATACAAACGTAGGCCAATTTTTGCTAAAAATGTATTTGATTTATTTAACAGAAAATAAGTTGCACACCCTCAATCCCCCTGCCAGCCCTGTTTGTTAAGGACGATGGATGCGATGGGTGCAGATTGGGACGTCAGCGGCGGTCCCTGGTAGTCCAGACCCTACGGTGGTAGTGTTGGTCTGTGATCCACTCCAAACTGTCAATGCATAAATCATTCATCAAAATTGTGTCGATATTGCAAGAAAATATTGTCATTCCGCATAATCATCCAACAAGGTAGCTATGTACCTGCTTCATTCATGACGATAAAACGAACTGGTACAAACCAGCTAGCCAAGTTGCTGGTTAGCTATCTTATATTAACCAGTAATACAAAACACACCCAAATATATTCCCTGAAGAGAAAGAAATGTTATTTGTTAGCTAGCTAGGCTACCAGTTAGCTTTTATTCTCCCACCTAATTAGCTAACCTTCTTGTTGCTAGGCTACCAGTTACAGTGCTTTTAGCTTGCGGTTTTGCGTGTGCCTTTAACGTAGATGGAATAAAAAAAGTTCACCAAGTGTCAAATAATTATATGGATTTAATATTTGTAAAAATGTTGAACATGTCCTCAAAATTCAAATAAGCATCAGAAATTGTCCTTATTTACCATATAAAAAAGCATATCAGGATACTGATTATGAACCAGCATATGCATTGCTGGTGCTGAGAAAATATACTATGCAGGCCTACTGTCAGTATTTGTCATCATATAGAGAAAATAAGATGTCCACATAGGCCTATCTCGGGATATCTAATGACTCAATATCCGGCCATATCATGTATGATATCCGGAGGGAATCCCAAAATGATTTGTCCATGAAATAAAAATATGGATTTCATATTTGACAAATTATTGAGCATGTGCAGAAAACTCAGAAATGCATCAGAAATGGTCATTTATTTATTTCTGTCCTTTGGTGACCCTGACACCACAGTGACAATATCATCGTCACCCTCTCTACCCACTGTCCTAAACTCCCTTTCCTCTCTTTCATCCGTTCCCCTTTGCCCTGGTTTCTCTCTCTCTCATCCATGTGTTGCATCAGCTGTTTCTACCTGCATTAGATCTGATACAATGTCCCCATAACTGAACTGATCTTCTGTCTCCCAGGTCCTGTGAAACAGGGAAGCTGTCCGTCCTGTGAGTTGTCTTCTCAGCTGCCGGGTGAAGGGAGGAGAGGAGACAAACATGCCGAAACCGGTAAGACCTCAGAAACTGAACTATGAACTGAATTCTAATGCAGTGTAAAGGACGAAATAACCCATTCTAAACCATCTGTGGTCTTCATTGGTCAGACTGCTTCCTGTCCAGTCGATGGGAGCTTAGTTTGTACTGCTGGCAACACAAGGGATGTGGTTTGACTTCCTACTTGGGCCACATGCACTGACCTGACTATTGACTGTCTAAGATGCTCTGGGTAAGACTAGTGTCTTGAGTGTACGGGAAGTGTGTATGTGCCTGTACCTCCCACCCTGCGTCACCCTTGCCCTTGATGGTTCCCTTCCAAGACCCATGGTGTGATGTAGTGTAGGCCTGTGTGTATCTCTTCCTCCCAGGCTCTCAGCCCATCTCAGGCACAGACACAGGGCCAGAGGCTCTGCAACACTGCTGCTATTGTTTCCAGCTAATTGGACAGCAAGAATACCAGGGCCCTCTGCTGTACAAGAAATGCCAAAACAAACCGTTCAATGCAGTGCATGGTGTCGGATATCCACTGAACATTCTCACTGTTTCTCCTAGTTCCTCTGTTCATGTCTTAAGAAGCAAGTCGGGACATGGAGTTAGAAGATGAGTCATGTGGTTCTGTTGCATAACTCCTGCTTTGATTTAATGCTTAGTTATAAGGGGTTTGGTTTACGGTCCCTGGAGGAAAACTCTGTAGGGGGGGGTTTGGAAGCCCTGGTAATGGAACTGTTCTTGCCTGAGACTGAAGTTAAGGAGGGCTGGTTTTGGCTCTTGTCAAATGATTAAGATGGCAGTTGGCTATACACACTCCTATCTCCTTGTGGATATATTGGGAATCTGGGGTGGTGGGGGAATGGCAGTGGAGAGAGGCGCAGACATGCACTAATGATGTCGTCATCCTCTGACTCTGTCTCCTGAGTCATCAGCGCACCGTCCCAGCACAGAGCACTGTGCACCGTCCCAGCACAGAGCACTGTGCACCGTCCCAGCACAGCGCACCGTCCCAGCACAGAGCACTGTGCACCGTCCCACCACAGCGCACCGTCCCAGCACAGAGCACTGTGCACCGTCCCAACACAGCACACCGTCCCAGCACAGAGCACTGTGCACCATCCCACCACAGCGCACCGTCCCAGCACAGAGCACTGTGCACCGTCCCAGCACAGAGCACTGTGCACCGTCCCAGCACAGAGCACAGCGCACCGTCCCAGCACAGAGCACTGTGCACCGTCCCAACACAGCGCACCGTCCCAGCACAGAGCACTGTGCACCGTCCCAACACAGAGCACCGTCCCAGCACAGAGCACTGTGCACCGTCCCAACACAGCGCACCGTCCCAGCACAGAGCACTGTGCACCGTCCCAGCACAGAGCACCGTCCCAACACAGAGCACCGTCCCAACACAGAGCACCGTCCCAGCACAGAGCACCGTCCCAGCACAGAGCACTGTGCACTGTCCCACCACAGCGCATAGCAGGAACAGGCCAGGCATTCTTTTCTATAAGGACAATGTCACTGTCAAAAGCACTAGAAAATAGTATGTCCCCCAGAGTTTGTCAGCCACCCAGGGGCCACTCAACGGCTCTTAAAAACTATCAAGGGGAATTCAGGGTGGCTGAATTCTGATCTGGAATATCCATAGGTTTAATTTATCCATTAATCCTTAGCCTACAATTCCAAAGCCCCCACGGCAATCTAATTAACATACCGTGCATTTGGAAAGTATTCAGCCTCCTTGACCTTTTTGACATTTTCTTACATTATAGCATTATTCAAAAAAACATTCTCATCATTCTACACATAATACCCCATAATGACAGTGAATACAGGTTTCTCGATGTTATCAAATTTATTAAAATAAACAAAAGTAATTTACATAAGTATTCAGATTCTTTGCTATGACTTGAAATTGAAATAAAGTTTGTCCTGTTTCAATTGATCCTTCAGATGTTTCTACAACTTGATTGGAGTCCACCTGTGGAAAATTCAAATGATTGGACATGATTTGGAAAGGCACACACCTCTCTATATAAGGTCCCACAGTTGGCGGTGCATGTCAGCAAAAACCAAGCCGTTAGGTCGAAGGAATTGTTCGTAAAGCTCTGAGACAGGATTGTGCCGAGGCACAGATCTGGGGACAGGTACCAAAATGTTTTTGCAGCATTGAAGGATTGAAGGTCCCCTAAAGGCCTCATTGTTAAATGGAAGAAGTTTGGAACCACCAAGTCTTTCTAGAGCTGCCCCCCCTGCCAAACTGAGTAATTGGGGGAGAAGGGCCTTGGTCAGGGAGGTGACCAAGACCCCGATGGTCACTCTGACAGAGCTCCAGAGGTTCTCTGTGGAGATGGGAGAACCTTCCAGAAGGTCAATCAGCTCTGCAGCACTCCACTAATCAGGCCTTTTATGGTAGTGGCCAGACAGAAGCCACTCCTCAGTAAAAGGCACATGACAGCCCGTTTGGAGTTTGCCAAAAGGCACCTAAAGGACCCTGATCATGAGAAACAAGATTCTCTGGTCTGATGAAACCAAGATTGAAATCTTTGGCCTGAATGCCAAGTGTCACATCTGGAGGAAACCTGGCACCATTCCTATGATGAAACGTGGTGGCAGAGGAATGCTGTGGGGATGTTTTTCAGGGGCAGGGACTGGGAGACTAGTCAGGATCGTGGGAAAGATGAATGGAGCAAAGTACAGAGATCCTTGATGAAAACCTGCTCCAGTGCAGGGGTGGGGTGAAGGTGGGGGTGAACCTTCAGACTGGGGTCAAGGTTCACCTTCCAACAGTACAATAACCCTAAGCACACAGCCAAGACAACGCAGGAGTTTTTTCCGTTCAAGTCTATGAATGTCCTTGAGTGGCCCAGGCAGAGCCCGGACTTGAAAATAGCTGTGCAGCTACGCTCCCCATCCAACCTGAACAGAGCTTGTATTTTTTTGGATACCTTAAGGGGTCTTAAAATTCCAAATCAAATATCTAAATAATTATTGGTTTGACCATCTTAAAACAATTCCATATGTTATCTTAGAACCCCTCCCCCAGCTTAGAAGGGTCTTAGACTCTGGGTTAACCCAGCTTCAATTCATGATGGGGTCAGTTAACCTGTTTTTAAAATTGCTCTGAGGATGGAACATTTTAATATGTTCAAAATGGCTCATAACTCAGAATGGCAGGCTGCTAGGTAGAGCTGAGAGGCCACGTGCTTGTTTTGTACCCCAGGCCAGGCCTGTGTTTTGCTGTGCTGGTAGCCTACCTCTGGGGTAGTGGTAACAGTGTGAGGTTGGGGGGTGTTTGACCCGAAAGACCCCACAGGAAGGGGCCCCTGCAGGGACGTGCCTGTTTAAAAAAAAAAAAAAAAAACTTGTTTGCTGCAGAAGGGGTTGGGTGTGAATTGGGCCCATATAATTGGGCTGTGTTAACATCCTGTGGAAGAAGGGTAAGGGTCGAAGTAGGGTGAGGGGCTGTAAGTGGGGGATGGCTAGCTTTGTTTTCCGCTCTATTTCTGTCTGCTAGTGAAAGCTCTGCAAGGCCATAGTGAGCTCTGCCATATCACATAGATAAACCAACAACACCAAGTTGGAGAAGCATCCATTATCCTCACTCCTGCCTGTTGAAGTCCAAACAAACTGACTGGAGTCTAGTTAACGTTCTAGCCTGCCCAGCGCTGCACAGTCCAGGGCTGCGTTCAGTACAAAAATGTCATGTTTAATTGAACTGAAACAGTGCTGTACCAAACAACCAGTTGAAAAACCGGGAGGGGTTGGATTGTGCGTTAAAAATGCACCACTGCCCTTTTTAAATATCACTCATTGCTTCAAGCCACACCCACCGAACGGTGCAAACGTATCTGTCCAAGTACATACCAGAACGTTTTGGAAAATGTGTTGTTCATTACAAACCGTTCTTCAATGTAGCAAACGTTCAAGCGAACTGAACACACCCCTGTTCTATGAGTCTGAGTGGAGTGCCTCCTGATCATGAGTACATGTGTAGGTGGGGGTCCTCCCCTCTCTCCCCAGTAGGGGGTTAATCAGCCGGACAGACAGCTGCTCAGTGCCCAGCGGGCCAGATTAGCAACTCCTCTCTGACTAAAGGAGAGCAGCCCTGTGTGTGTGTGTACGCTTGTGTGAGGCCGCCTCTCCTCTCAGCAAAGCCTTTGTAAACAGCTTATGGACAAACAGCTGCACATTTACTGAGGGGGTTGTCTGAGAGAAGACTCATCCTCTAAACAACATGTAGAGATACCATGACGAGCAACAGGATAAAGATTCTGACTGAAAAGTGTCTCGACTAACTTCTCTAGAACTCTCTCTCATACACAAACTGTGTGGTCCAGTAGGCCTTCCCTTTATCACCACTCTTCATGCATGGCCTCTGTGGCATTTGGCTGTCCACATTTAGCTCTGCCCTACTGACTCAGTCACATGGATGGTGGGAAACATGACCGCTAGAGGCAAAAGACAGATCCCTTTGACCATGTCCCTCACACACACACCTCTGATCACACTCCCAATCGACTTATGAGTCCTCCTTAGATTCTTGTGCCGTTTTCTTCTAGGCCAGAATCAGAACCGGTGCTATCTCCAAGAGAAAGTGCTGCTGTACTTTTTTTTTTTTATAGGTTGAAATCCACCAGTTGTATCACATTGATGCTTTATGTACTGTATTTTGGGGTGTCATGAGTAACTGGGGCTTGGTTCAGTGGTGTTTTCAGAGGACATGATTAGCTGTGTGGGTGCTGTAGCACGTCTCTCCTCCCCCTTCCTTCTGTCCACACACGGGACAGCCAGGGATTATGGAGAGCCGTCTGTCTGCCTGGCTATAGCTAGACTACTCTCTTCTCCTTCACACCGTGGGCTAGTTGTGTTTTTGGCTCAGATACATATATGCAGGCATACACACACATACAGAGATACAGACAGGCAGACGCGCACACACACAGGGTGAAGTCTAACAAAGGTCAGCACTTTCACAGCTGATTGCTGTTGGCAGGCAGCCCCCACACAAACACCAGGAAAGGGACATACAAGACTTCTGTCGGAAACACAAGTTAAGCACTTGACTCCCCATAACAGCTTTGTCACTCTGATACCCAACAAGGCGTCCGTTTGTCCTGCCGACACTGCATGTTGCTACTTCATTATGTAACGAGACAAAGGCATGGTCTGTCCGAGTCAGTTTATCACTGTTGATTAGTTCTTTAGGAAAGACTTGTTACTTTTAACCCTTTAACGAGTACGATCATGTATTTGTGATTGTTGAGTGGCGCCTGCAGCGTGTGATCACAAATGTGTTTGAAACAGTAGCAACAAATTTCACCTTTTATTGTAAAAGATAAATGCGAACTTCCATCATCCAAACAGCACGGAACACATCCACAGCTAAACTCATTCCATAAACCATGACAAAAAAACTAAACAAGTTAACAGCTAGACATTTTTACAATGTACCACAAGGGATAAATGTTTAGAGAAGAGATGCGTGTCAGCTAAACCAAGTTCATATTTTTTAGGCAATAAGCGCAGCCATCTTTGACTTTGTTTATTTGTGTCTTATAGTGAACAGCATTCTGGGATTGGGGAGTTTTCGGCGCATCAAAGAAACAAAAACATGGCCACCATCAAAGAATTTAGCTTCTGTTAGTTTAGCCACTTTTCAGCATATTACAAATTGTTGATGTACTTGTTAGTGTATACAAGAACCAGAGCACATGACTTGACAAGTCGTTTACCGTTTTTGACAAATCACGAAGCAAGTAAAATGTTTTCACCTCACAGATCATCACACCAAATACAAGCCTAGTGCCAAGACTAACCGTAGCACGAAAGCTAAACGGGGATTAAACCATTTTAGGGGGGTTTTCAAGCCCATGGGGGGTAAAAATGGGTGAAGGTATCGAGGGGGGATATGATGCAGGAAATAATACTATGATTGGAGATTCGTCAATAAATGGGGGGCAAACACAGAAGTTTATACACAGAATAAAACTCCTGGAAAAGGTGGGTCTGAGCTGGCAACCCTGAGGTACCAAAGTTACAATCGGTGTTCAAAACAACTGAGAAATCTGACTTAGGTACGTTCAAGACAAATGGGAACTCTGGGGGGGAGCTCTGACTGGGGGAAATTGTTTTGCACTGTCATCCAACTCGGAATTTCAACTCGGGAACTCGTTCCTCTTTCTAGAGCTCTCACTTTCTGACCTGAAGATCATTGACGTCATGATTTTATCTAGTATTTGTCAGAGTTCAGTTGTCTTGAAAGCCCCATAAATCAGTCGATTGAACTATCCCTTGTTATAACGTCTTTGGTGTGACAGATGCTTACATGACAACCAGAATGCATTGTATGACGTCAAGAAACATAGCCGGCAAATAGCTTAGCATTAGCTCATCATAATCAGTGCAACATTTTAATAAAATATTTTACACACATGTCCATTACAATCTCTGCAATAATTCAGAAAGCAGGATTTGCCACCAGTACTTGAAAACGTGAATAAAACAGTAAATACATTAGGATCTATACATGCATACATACATACGGTGTGCTACAGCAGAAAGGACAACACGCCATACAGAAATTAGAAACTTACTTTGATAGGAACGCACACATGTCTAAAGTCCAATTTGTAAGGAAAATAACCATGAAAGCAATGCAGGTGCTGGGGGACTAGATGTGCAATGTCTTCATACTTGATCTGGGGAAGTGCTTGGGCTCTCGTTGAAGAGACAAGTTTGTTCGACTCAGTAAAGCCTCAAACATAAATTGTCCGCAACAGCGAAATGGGCTGCTACTTATGTGAATTAACGAGGAGGTGGAAAAACTTGTTAGAATATAATTTGAAATTAAAAAGCTGAAACATCTTAAAAGTAATTGGCAGACAGCTTGCCTTGGTTTGAGGGCAGCGCGTGTAACTGTCCTGTTGTGTATCACAACAATCAATTTTGGAACAGTGAGAGGATTCTGACATCACGCACGTGAATAAACTCACGCAGGGGCGACGGTTTGAGATTTTCATCCACCTCTAAATTTTGCTCGCCTGAAGTAGAGTATATTGTGATAAATTGCAGGCCACACTACTTGCCTAGAGTTTTAAGCTATACTTTTCGTGGCTGTTTATTTACCACCACAGGCAGATGCTGGCACAATGACCGCACTCAGTCAGCTGTATAATGAAATAAGCAAACAGGAAACCACACAATGAGGCGGCGCTCCTAGTGGCCAATGCGGGGAAAATTTAAATCAGTTCTACCAAATTTCTATCAACATGTTAAATGTGCAACCAGCGGTAAACAAATTGTAGATCACCTGAACTCCACACAGAGACGTGTACAAAGCTCTCCCTTGCCCTCCATTTGGTATATCCAAAAACAACTCTATCCTCCTGATTCCAGCTTACAAGCAAAAATGAAAGCAGGAAGCACCAGTGACTCGGTCTATAAAAAAGTGGTCAGATGAAGCAGATGCTAAACTACAGGACTGTTTTGCTATCACAGACTGGAAAATGTTCCGGGAATCTTCCGATGGCATTGAGGAGTACACCACATAAGTCACTGGCTTTATCAATAAGTGCATTGAGGATGTCGTCTCCACAGTGACTGTACTTACATACCCCAACCAGAAGCCATGGATTACAGGCAACATTCGCACTGAGCTAAAGAGTAGAGCTGCCGCTTTCAAGGTGCTGGACTCTAACCCGGAAACTTACAAGAAATCCTGCGATGAACCATCAAACAGGCAAAGCGTCAATACAGGGCTAAGATTGAATCATACTACACCGGCTCCAACTCTCATCTTATGTGGCAGGGCTTGCAAACTATTACAGACTACAAAGGGAAGTACAGCCGCAAGCTGCCCAATGACAAGAGCCTACCAGACGAGCTAAATCACTTCTATGCTCGCTTCGAGGCAAGCAACACTGAGGCATGCATGAGAGCATCAGATGTTCTGATGACTGTGTAATCAGCTCCGCGTTCAACACCATAGTACCCTCAGCTCATCACTAAGCTAAGGATCCTGGGACTAAACACCTCCCTCTGCAACTGAATCCTGGACTTCCTGACGGGCCACCCCCAGGTGGTGGGATGGGTAGCAACACATCTGCCACGCTGATCCTCATCACTGGAGCTCCCCAGGGGTGCGTGCTCAGTCCCCTCCTGTACTCCCGGTTCACCCACGACTGCATGGCCAGGCACGACTCCAACACCACCATTAAGTTGCAGATGACACAACAGTGGTAGGCCTGATCACCGACAACGACGAGACAGCCTATAGGGAGGTCAGAGACCTGGCCGGGTGGTGCCAGAATAACGACCTATCCCTCAACGTAACCAAGACCAAGCAGATGATTGTGGACTACAGGAAAAGGAGGGCCGAGCATGCCCCTATTCTCAACGATGGGGCTGTAGTGGAGCAGGTTGAGAGCTTCAAGTTCCTTGGTGTCCACATCAACAACAAACTAGAATGGTACAAACACACCAAGACATTTGTGAAGAGGGCACGGTAAAGTCTATTCCCCCTCAGGAAGCTAAAAAGATTTGGCATGGGTCCTGAGATCCTCAAAAGGTTCTACAGCTGCAACATCGAAAGACTGGTTGCATCACATCCTGGTACGGCAATTGCTTGGCCCCCGACCTCAAGGCACGACAGAGCATGTGTATTGCCCAATACATCACTGGGGCTAAGCTGCCTGCCATCCAGGACCTCTACACCAGGTGGTGTCTGAGGAAGGCCATAAAAAGTGTTAGACCCCTGCCACCCAAGTCATAGACTGTTCTCTCTTCTACCGCATGGCAAGCGGTACCGGAGTGCCAAGTCTAGGACAAAAAGGCTTCTCAACAGTTTTTATCCCCAAGCCATAAGACTCCAGAACAGGTAATCAAATGGCTACCTGGACTATTTGCGTTGTCTGCCCCCCCAAACCCCTCTTTTACGATGCTGCCACTCTCACGTTATCATATATGCATAGTCACTTTAACCATATTTACATTTACATACTACCTCAATCAGCCTGACTAACCGGTGTCTGTATGTAGCCTCGCTACTTTTATAGCCTCACTACTGTTATTTTTCACCGTTTTATTTCTTTACTTACCTATTGTTCACCTAATACCTTTTTTTGCACTATTGGTTAGAGCACATATGTCAGAGTCAAGGCCCGCGGGCCACATCCGGCCCGCGAGAAGGTTTTTTACGGCCCCTGGGATGATCTTGATTTATTATTAGAACCGGCCCGCAGACCGCAGCAAGCCGGCAGCCCGCAGATCTTTTACACGCACCAATACTACATTTCCCACAATGCAACGGTGACGCACCGAGCAGTAGGCTGCTTCATTTCAATATTTATTGGCACAGCAGTTGTCAGCATCACAGTAAAATTAACTTTCAGATACCCATCAAAAATGGCAAAACGGAAGGTGGACACTGAGAACCGGGGTTTCAAACAAGGTGGGAGTCGGAGTATTTGTTCACGGAGGTAGCTGGAAAACCTGTGTGTCTTCTGTGTGGAGAAAGTGTGGCGGTACTGAAAGAGTATAATCTGAGACGACATTATGAAACGAAACACGCGGACAAAAACAAGAATATGGACATGGAACAAAGGCTACAAAAGGCAGAGGAATTCAAACGAGGCCTCAAATCTCGACAGGCTCTGTTCAAAAGCCAAATCACAAGGCCAGGCTGCTGTCAAGGCCAGTTTTATTTTGGCAGAAGAGATCGCTAAATCAGCCCGGCCATTTACGGAGGGGATTTCATCAAAAACTGCATGATTAAAGTTTGTGACGAAGTTTGCCCAGAAAAAAGGCAACTCTTTTTAAATGTGAGTCTGAGCAGAAACACCATTGCCGAGAGAGTAGACCAGTTGTCCATCAATCTAAAAGAGCAGCTTGTGAAAAAGGGAAAAGATTTCATTGCATATTCCTTGGCTGTGGATGAGAGCACCGACATTTCTGACATTGCCCAGTTGTCAATTTTCATCCGCGGAGTGGACTCCAGCCTAAGCGTGACAGAGGAGTTTTTGGCTTTACGTCCTATGCATGGCACAACTACGGGGCATGATTTGTATGAAGAGGTGTCAAGATGTGTAAATGAGATGGAGCTGCCTTGGGAAAAACTCGTGGGTTTGACAACCGACGGAGCACCTGCGATGTGTGGACACAGGAGCGGACTGGTGGCGAAGATACGGGAAAAGATGCAAGAGGAAAACGCGACAGGTGAGCTGACAGCTTATCATTGTATCATACACCAGGAAGCGTTGTGCGGTAAAGCCTTGAAAATGGAGCATGTAATGAGCATCATCACGCGCACAGTTAACTTTATCAGAGCCAAAGGTTTGAATCACCGCCAGTTCAAGGCATTTCTGACGGAGTTAGAAACGGAGCATGGTGATTTGCCTTATCACACAGAGGTGCGATGGCTAAGCCAGGGAAAGGTGCTTCAAAGATGTTTCGAGCTTCGTGAGGAGATTTGTCTGTTCTTGGACAGCAAAGGGAAAGACACAACACAACTCCGAGACGAAATGTTTCTGTGTGAAATGGCTTTTCTGTGTGACATTACGAGTCATCTGAATGCAATGAACTTGCAGCTGCAGGGTCGGGATCGTGTCATCTCTGATATGTACAGTACAGTGAAGGCATTTAAAACCAAACTGACTCTGTGGGAGACGCAGATGCGGAAAGAAAATTTGAGCCACTTTCCCAGCTGCCAGACCATGAAAGAGAAGCTCTCTACCAGTGCGTTCCCGAGCGCACAGTTGGCTGATAAAATAGGTATGCTTGCCGCTGACTTTCGACGCCGATTTGCTGACTTTGAAGCACAAAAAAGCAGGTTGGAACTGCTCGGTAACCCATTTGCTGTTGACGTGGAAAGCTCACCACCAAACCTCCAAATGGAGTTGATTGACCTCCAATGCAATGATGCACTGAGGGCAAAATATGCGGCAGTGGGTGCTGCGGAGTTCGCCCGTTTCCTCCCCCGACACAATGCCCCAGCTGCGCATCCAGGCTGCTCAAACGTTGTCTATGTTTGGCAGCACATACCTGTGTGAACAACTGTTTTCTTTGATGAACTTGAACAAAACATCACACAGAAGTCGACTTACTGCTGAACACCTCCACTCAATTCTGAGGATTTCCTCAGCTCAGAGCCTTACCCCGAACATTGATGAACTTGTGGAAAAGATGGGACACCACCAAGTATCACCCTCAACCTCAAACAAGTGAACATTACTGTGCAATCACATATTTAGAGTTTTTACTCAGTTCAAGTTTAAAAGTTAAAGTTTAATATTTGTTTTCACTGCATGTTACTTCTCCTTAAACAAAGTGTTGTTTTTGATTAATAGATTTTTGCACTTTATTTTATTGTATTTCAATCCAATTATATTTTAAAAATATTTCAGTTGAGTGGATGATAGAAAATTGCTATTATTGTTTTTTTCTTTGAAGTAAATTTAGCCCACTTTTGCTAAAATAGAAAATATAGGCTACTGATGGTGCCTTGAATACCGGTTTCTTTCATTTAATGTTCATGTTATGGGGATTTTTATATAAAGGAAATTTGTCTTTTGTGTCTGTTGAAAATTAAAGATTACTGACAGAGCCATAAGAAAATATTGCTTTATTTATCTGATCATATTGGAATATATTTGTTAGGTTTTCAGTAGGTTCAATTAGGTTCACTAGACTATATGCGTCATTTAAAAAATTTTCAATGAACATTCGAACAGTCCGGCCCTCGGCTTGTAGCTAAATTTTTTATTTGGCCCTCCGTCCATTTGACTTTGACACCCCTGGGTTAGAGCCTGTAAGTAAGCATTTCACTAAGGTCTGCATGTTCTGTTCGACGCACGTGAGAAATAAACTTTGATTTGATATTTGGAACTCGTGTGAAACGGTTAGGAAAGACTTGTTACTTAACGGGGGCCTTGTGGTGGTTGTTTGGTTTATTGGTGTACATAATCCCTTCTAATCACATCCCCTGACTGACAGCTAATTGAGGGAGGGGACCTGACTGGAGTTCCTTAGAGGAAACGCCTCAAGTAACCTTAACCCAGGAGGTCACCCACCATGAGAGGAAGTTTAACTTGCTAGTACTTTTATAGGTTGCTTAGGACAGGCATTAAAGCAGGGATTTGGAAGTGTAAATGCCTTTTATGCTCGCTTCGATGAATATAACACAGTCTTGCATGAATGCCCCTGTTTTTCCGGATGACTGTGTGATCTCACTCTGAGGCCGATGTGAGCAGCAAATCGTTTCAACAGGTTAACAGTCAGACTGAATACCAGGGCGTGTTCTCAAAGCATGCGCAGACCAGCTGGCAAGTGTTTTTATGGACATTTTCAATCTCTCCTTGTCCCAACATGTTTCAAGCTGATCACCATTGTCCCTGTTCCCAAGATCTCCAAGGTAACCTGCCAAATTATTATTGCCCTGTAGCAACTATGTGAGAATGCTGTTTTATAGACTACATCTCAGCGTTCAACACCATAGTCTCCTCCAAGCTCAACACCAAGCTAGGAACACGGGGACTGAACACCTCCGTCTGCAACTGGATCCTGGACTTCCTAGCGGGTTGGCCCCAGGTGGTGAGGGTAGGTAACAACACCAATGCTGCGCTGACCCTCAACACGGGGATAGGCTAACGACACAACGGTGGTAGGACTGATCACCGACGGTGATGAGACAGCCTATAGGGAGGACGTCAGAGACTTAGCAGTGTGGTGCCAGGACAACAACCTCTCCCTCAATGTCATTTAGACTAAGGAGCTGATCGTGGACTAAGAGGAAAGAGGAAGCGTTTGTTGCTGAACTGGTATTAAAGGCCCTAACGAGTGTCAGGAAAACATTACTAGGCTACCTGCCGCCCCTGATATCAGCATGACACAACAGGAACTGGGATTCGTCGGATCAGGCAAAGGTTTACAAGTCCTCAATTTTCCAGTGTTGGTGAGCTCATGCCCACTTCAGCCACTTTTTCTTAGCTGATGGTAGTGGAGCCTGGTGTGGTCATCTGCTGCAATAGCTCATCTGTGACAAGGATCAATGAGTTGTGCGTTCCGAGATGCCGTTCTGCACACCACTGCTTGTAATGCACCGTTATTTGCCTGGTTGTGGCCTGCCTGTTAGCGTGCACGATTCTTGCCATTCTCCTTCAACCTCATCAATAAGGTGTTTTCACCCACAGGAATGCCACTTACTGGATACAATTTTTTTTGTTGCGCCATTCTCGGTAAACCCTAGACACTGTTGTGCATGAAAAGCCCAGGAGGGCAGCCGTTTCTGA
Organism: Oncorhynchus keta; assembly: GCF_023373465.1. Lineage (NCBI taxonomy): Eukaryota > Metazoa > Chordata > Actinopteri > Salmoniformes > Salmonidae > Oncorhynchus > Oncorhynchus keta. The sequence goes on from NC_068450.1 coordinate 59,018,948, forward strand.
GATACTGGATCTGGAGCGCCTGGTACTGAGCATACCACGCTCAAAGTCACTTCTAATGTTCAATTGAACAGTAACTGGATGCCTGTCTGCCTGCTTTATATAGCAAGCCACAGCGAAGTGACTCGATCCATTTTTGTGAACGAGGGGTATACTTAATAAACTGAGTGTACACCGCACACACATACCGACACGACCACAGTGAAGTATGTTGATATGAAAATCAAGCATGTACAGTGACTTCGGGAAGTATTAATTTTCCCATTTTGTTACAGCCTTATTCTAAAATAAAATGTAAAACAATCTTTAGCAATCTACACACAATACACCACAATGACAGTGAAAACAGGTTTTTAGACATTTTTGCACATGTATAAAATAGAAAAAAAAATATTCAGACCCTTTGCAATTGAGCTCAGGTGCATCCTGTTTCCATTGATTGTCCTTGAGATGATTCTACAACTTGATTGGAGTCCACCTGTGGTAAATTCAATTGATTTACATTATTTGTAAAGGCACACACCTGTCTATATAAGGTCCCAAAATTGACAGTGCATGTCAGAGCAAGAACCAAGCCATGAGGTCGAAGGAATTGTCCCTAGAGCTCTGAGCCAGGATTGTGTCGAGGCACAGATCTGGGGAAGGGTACCAAAACATTTCTGCAGCATTGAAGGTCCACAAGAACACAGTGGCCTCATCATTCTTAAATGGAAGAAGTTTGGAACCACCAAGACTCTTCCTAGAGCTGACTGCCTGGCCAAACTGAGCAATCGGGGTAGAAGGGCCTTGGTCAGGGTAGTGACCAAGAACCTGATGGTCCTGATGGTCACTCTGACAGCGCTCTAGTGTTCCTATGTGGAGATGGGAGAACTTTCCAGAAGCACAACCATCCCTGCAGCACTTCACCAATCAGGCCTTTGGCCACTCTACCATAGACTGAAGCCACTCTTCAGTAAAAGGCACATGACAGCCCGCTTTGAGTTTGCTAAAAGGCACCTAAAGACTCTCAGACCATGAGAAACAAGATTCTCTGGTCTGATGATTCAGGCCAAAGATTGAACTCTTCGGCCTGAATGCCAAACATACCTATGATGAAAATTACAGGCCTCATCTTTTTAAGTGGGAGAACTTGCACAATTGGTGGCTGACTAAAGATTTTTTGCCCCACTGTAGCTCCACATTGATCTGGTACTGGTACTCTCTGTATATAGCTCCACATTGATCTGGTACTGGTACTCTCTGTATATAGCTCCACATTGATCTGGTACTGGTACTCTCTGTATATAGTTCCAAATTGATCTGGTACTGGTACTCTCTGTATAGCTCCACATTGAGCTGGTTCTTTCTGGATATGTAGCTCCACATTGAGCTGGTTCTCTCTGGATATGTAACTCCACATTGAGCTGGTTCTCTCTGGATATGTAGCTCCACATTGAGCTGGTTCTCTCTGGATATATAGCTCCACATTGAGCTGGTTCTTTCTGGATATATAGCTCCACATTGAGCTGGTTCTTTCTGGATATATAGCTCCACATTGAGCTGGTTCTCTTTGGATATATAGCTCCACATTGAGCTGGTTCTCTCTGGATATATAGCTCCACATTGAGCTGGTTCTCTCTGGATATATAGCTCCATTCTTGTGTATTTTATTCTTGTTACTTTTTTTAGTGGTATTCTTTTTAAACTCTGCAGCATTGAAGGGCTTGTAAGCAACCATTTCAAGGTAAAGCATACACCAGTTGTATTTGCCGCATGTAACAAATACAATTTGACTTGTTTGTCTGCCCAATATACATCTGTTAGCATGTTTGGTAGATAGGAAGATGTTTCTCATAGTTCTAGCTCTAGTCTACTTGCCTTTTCCCGTGCTGTACTAGGATGCAGGTGGAGAGGGGCCGCGTGTGCTTTCATAGGAGAATGTTTAATAGTTAGTGGGACAGAGCGAGCGTACAGGAGGTTTCATGGCTAATTAATGTTAGCGAGACAGAGGCAGATGCACAATCTCTACAGTGTGATTTATGTGAGAGTCACAGTACTGTGCTGGATATTAAAGTTTTCTGGATAATTAATGACGTGTGTGTGCAGCACTGTGTGTTAGGGTAAACCGGGATAGAGAATGTGCGTGTAGTATGCCTGTCCTGAGGTTTCATGGGTAATTCATGATAACAAGAGGGGAGAGCAAGGGAAGCTGCTTTTCTCAGTGGGTGACAAAGGTACTGTAACTACACAGTAATGTAGTAACACTATCCCGATTGGAGTGCATCAGGCCGCCACTCTGCATCATCTTTCTCTCTTGCCAGCGTGCTGCATCTCTCTTTCTCTATCTATTTTATTTTCCCCTGTCTCTCCAATGAGGTGTGTGTCAGTCACTGAGGATGCCCTCGCGGTCAGGCCTGTTCTATCAGCTGTGTGTCAGGTCTGGTACCAGGCCAGCCTAGTGCAGCTCAAACACCAACAGCCAATGGCTGGCCTCGCTCCTCTGCTCCGCCTCACAGGGAGGAGGAGGAGGCGGCCGTAGGAAGGGGAGCAGTGCTGAGAGGGCAAAAAGACACACACACACACACACACACACACTGCATTAGCCCATGCGCACACACAGACAACGCTCCTTCAGTTCTATCTTGCTGGAAGGCCTTTTGTTGCTCCCTTGAAGAGGGTTCAGTCTAATGCACTAAAACTGAAATTTAGTTTGTTCATTTCCACCAAAATGGCTGACTCACTGCAATTGTAAATGTGTTAAAGCTGCGTCTGACACTTCCTGAAACGCTGACCATGGCACACAGTGGTGACGGTTTCGCGTGAAAAGTTGACAGCCTGCAGTATAGCAACACAGTGAATGGAAATGTACATGCAAACTTGCAAATAACATGCAAACTTGTTTTGTAGATTAATGTGCGGGTGACCACCATGGATGCAGAGCTGGAGTTTGCCATCCAGCCCAACACCACTGGCAAACAGCTCTTTGACCAGGTAAGCAAGGACAAGGACTCGATACAAACTGAGAATTCACATAACTTAAAACCTAATAGAACTATAGTATGAAACATCTCATGTAAGATCAAGTGGGTGTTCCTGGGTGAGGTTCCATTTCTCCCTTTTGTTGGTATTATCATGGAAGATCAAGTGGGTGTTCTTGGGTGAGGTCCATTTCTCCCTTTTGTTGGTATTATCATGGAAGATCAAGTGGGTGTTCCTGGGTGAGGTCCCATTTCTCCCTTTTGTTGGTATTATCATGGAAGATCAAGTGGGTGTTCCTGGGTGAGGTCCATTTCTCCCTTTTGTTGGTATTATCATGGAAGATCAAGTGGGTGTTCCTGGGTGAGGTCCATTTCTCCCTTTTGTTGGTATTATCATGGAAGATCAAGTGGGTGTTCCTGGGTGAGGTCCATTTCTCCCTTTTGTTGGTATTATCATGGAAGATCAAGTGGGTGTTCTTGGGTGAGGTTCCATTTCTCCCTTTTGTTGGTATTATCATGTAAGATCAAGTGGGTGTTCCTGGGTGAGGTCCCATTTCTCCCTTTTGTTGGTATTATCATGGAAGATCAAGTGGGTGTTCCTGGGTGAGGTCCCATTTATCCCTTTTGTTGGTATTATCATGGAAGATCAAGTGGGTGTTCCTGGGTGAGGTCCCATTTCTCCCTTTTGTTGGTATTATCATGGAAGATCAAGTGGGTGTTCCTGGGTGAGGTCCATTTCTCCCTTTTGTTGGTATTATCATGTAAGATCAAGTGGGTGTTCCTGGGTGAGGTCCATTTCTCCCTTTTGTTGGTATTATCATGTAAGATCAAGTGGGTGTTCCTGGGTGAGGTCCATTTCTCCCTTTTGTTGGTATTATCATGGAAGATCAGTCTTTTGATATACACAGTCCTGATTGACCTGTAGTCAGTTACTGTTGTCATAGTACCAGTACTGTCCCCCCTGTAGTTTCACAGCTTTTAGGGTGCATTGGAGGTCATTGAAAGACAGACTGTTTTCGGGATCTTTATTGTTGGCTAGATCTTTTCTGCAACTTCTCAGCCTGACACTGGAGGAGGATGATGTAATGTCCAATCCTCATTTCTATCCCTGTTGAGGTTCCTATGTGCCTGTACAGCCACTCTGTAACACATGTTAGCGTTATCGCCTTGACCACAAACAGTACCAGAGCATTTTCTCACAAACAGAAGCTGGAGAGTACGTAGGAGGGCTGAAGAACTGCAATGAATGAGGCCATTGACATGTGCAGGCAGGTGGCGACTGTCCTGGACTGTGTGTCCAGCTGTCTTCTCACACTTCAGTGTGTTTTGTATTCCCAGTACACACACACACACAGTCCATTTCCAGGGATTCATCAGGAGTTATGGACGTCCGCCTCATTGTCCTCCTCTGCAGTAACAGGCGGAGTGAATCTAAGTAGCTTGTTGCTGCGTGTCAACTGGCTGACCTATTAGTCACCCTCCCAGAGTTTAACGGTGAGCCCGAGGCCCATTATGGAGAAGCTATGCCACAGTGGGCCCATCGCTGCCGAGGAGCCTCCAGTCAAGCGGAGGCTTAAACACCCCTCTCAATCTCTATTAAACCCGCATTGCAGTATTTATTTACGCAGTAGCATGCGAGCCTAATTTCCATCCTAGTCGCACACAATCTGATAACTTTTGTCATGAAACAAATGGTTGCTAGCATGTTGCGTTCTATGACTTTTCACATGAGAAATGTATGACTTTCTCAGTAATCCCACCCTCCCAACTGTTTAATGGTGGAGTATTGTCTGATGTTGTTAACAGGTGGTGAAGACGGTGGGGCTTCGAGAGGTCTGGTTCTTCGGACTGCAGTACGTGGACAGCAAGGGTTACAGCACGTGGCTGAAGCTTAATAAAAAGGTGAGTTCTCTCTCTCTCTCTGTTTCCAGAGCGGCTGCCAGCAGTCAGTTTGAGCTGGTTATTAGGCTGTCGTCAGGGGGCCTCAGATGTGTACTTTCACAGGCTTCCTGTGAAGACCCTCCGACCCCCAAAAAACTGCTCTGAAGTGCCGTAAAAGACAGCGCGAGTGTGTCAGTGTGTGTGTTGTTGGAACTTGTTCAGTAGTCGTAGAGCAGTGTGGTTCTGTCAGGGTGATCTACAACAGGATATATTTTAACAGCTGTCTCCAGTGGAAAGTGTTCTGATTCTAGGCCCCGGAGTCTGGGACGTAAGCGGCTGTAAAGAGGGTCCAATCCTATCACTAATTAGGACAAGATTAGATAACAGAAGTTTGTTCATACCTTTATGGCTTCATAACCAACTTATGATTTACCTTTATAGCCCAGATTATAAAGATTAGATTGTAAAGCTTCTGGATCAAAGATGGATGCTTACTTATTAGCCAGCCACGTTTTTGTTTCTCAGTGCAGATAAAGGAGAGGAGACAAGGCGATAGAAGGCACTCCAGACTACTGACAGTCGTCTAGTCTACCTCTAGTGGTCTTGTTGTGTCTGTACAGGGCTTTAAAGGTGTTGTCCCCTCTAGGTGACAGCCCAGGACGTAAAGAAGGAGAACCCTCTGCAGTTTAAGTTCCGGGCCAAGTTCTTCCCTGAGGACGTGTCTGAGGAGCTGATCCAGGAGATCACACAGAGACTGTTCTTCCTGCAGGTAACTGACACTAGCTGTGTTCTAATACTCATATTAACCATACTATTTGTGAGGTAAATTGAGAATGTAGTATGCTTATTGGTCATAGTATCGATATATTTAGTATGCCCAAAGTTCCCGGGATGTTGTAGTACATTAGCCAAAATACGAAGTATACAAACAGTGGACACTATTTCTGCGCTTTTGGGGCCCATAATGCAATTCTTCAGAAAATGGGCGCGGCTTCACAACATTTTCAAATTTGGCGTGAAATATTCAGTCGAAGTCTGGCGAGAGCAGATACAAATTCATTGCTTTAACTAATTATGACAAATGTAATGAAGTAATTCATTTTTCAAATAAGTTACTGACAATTTGTTAGGTACACTAGCCTTATAGCATATCATTAAAGCAGTTGCTTGTATGTACGGGTATGTTAGCTATCTACCTAACGTTAATTGGCTACTAATACATCGAACTTGCCAGGGTTTTAACTAACTACCCAATGTTTATTGACTTGATTATTCACGGTATGCTAAGTGTATAGTCGTTGTGCATTTTCAACGGACATTGTTAATTAAGTCTAGCTAGTAATTAATAACAATCAAGCAAGACGTTGCAAAGCAACAGCATCAACTTCCGGTGGACCGGTGAAGCACTAGTACACTCAACTGAAAGGATACCGTGTGTTTACAGTGTGCTAAAATGAACTAATAGTATGGGTATTCGAACACAGCTTCTGTCAAAACACACTGATGAGTTCTAAGTCTTGACGGTCAAGAACGGACATACTCTTACTATGTTTACTCGTAGTGTCTTAATGCTTCCTAAGTTCAATACTCAGTGGGTGAGGTGAGGTCACATGACCTCTACTTTATTTTTCTCCTTCTGTTTTCCACTCTCCTTTTGGCTTCTCTGACCAGGTGAAGGAGGCCATTTTGAACGATGAGAACTACTGTCCCCCGGAGACTGCCGTGCTGCTGGCATCCTACTCTGTCCAGGCCAAGTACGCCGACTACAACAAAGACAGCCACAAGCCTGGCTACCTCACCAACGACAGACTGCTGCCACAGAGGTGAGTGGCCACTGGCCAGAAGCAGGGATGTCCCGGAGTCATGCACCATCCACATACTAACAAGGAATCCTGGAATGTTTTTTAAAATTTTTATTACAATTTCCTCTGGAATGTTCTATGTTGTGTAGAGTTCTGGAGCAGCACAAGCTCACCAAGGAGCAGTGGGAGGACCGGATACAGACCTGGCATGAGGAGCACCGAGGCATGCTCAGGTCTGTGTGGATTTATTTCTCTGTGTTAGTTTATGAGGGTTATTGGGAGAGGTGTTTTTGTCTCGTAGAGGATGCATTTTTCTGAATGGTTCCCCCACAACGAGACAGTTCAATGTCAGAAACGTAACGCTGACGTGTGTTTCCCCCAGAGAGGACACAATGATGGAGTACCTGAAGATAGCTCAGGACCTGGAGATGTACGGAGTCAACTACTTTGAGATCAAGAACAAGAAGGGGACAGAGCTGTGGCTGGGAGTGGACGCCCTGGGACTCAACATCTACGAACACGAAGACAAGTCAGTCTCACTACTACAGCTGTATCAACTATGGCTGGCCTATTGGAAATCTACTGTAATGATAAGCAGATGTTTAATCCGATTTCGCCTAGTTGTGCTACTTTACAAACTGGTTTGAGAGTGTTGGGATGACTGAAGATGTCCAAGAAGGAAAGAAAGGGAAGGATGAGTAAATGTTAGTTTTAGCAGTAGAGGAGAGAGGGGTGGGGGAAGAGAGTAAGTGGGGTCTGTTACTCTTCCTGTCTTCCTCCCATTTGTGGATGGGACACGACTGACACAGCTTTGAAATGGTTTCCTGTCCTGCCACTCAGACCCATTCCCTTTCTTTCCCGACAATAATTCAGTGCCCATCTCTTGAGTAGAGACTTGCATTGGCAGGACTGGAATTTGATCACAGATCAGTATAATATACAGCAATCGACATGGATTTGGACGTCTCTGGCATATCAACGCCATCTGCTGGCATCCTTTATAGCACAATATTTTACACCCCAAAATAAAACTTAATTTTGACTATTGAAAACTGTCTGTGTGCATCCATGACCAAATATCACTATCCCCCCCCAGACTGACACCAAAGATCGGCTTCCCTTGGAGCGAGATCCGAAACATCTCCTTCAACGACAAGAAGTTTGTCATCAAACCCATCGACAAGAAAGCTCCAGTAAGTCTCCCGTTGTCTGATTTTTCCCTATACGATCCCAAAACAACAAGATGTGGAGGCACAGATCCCTTTTCCAGAACACTTTAATAAGTAGTAGTGAATTATACTCTAAAGAGTTCATCATATTCTCTGTTGTCAAACATAGTAATCTCATGGTCCATCTAGTCATCCTAACGGTTTTCCCCTGAACCCGGTCTCCTGTGTTCTTGTAGGACTTTGTGTTCTACGCGCCGCGGTTGAGGATCAACAAGCGGATCCTGGCTCTGTGTATGGGGAACCACGAGCTGTACATGAGGAGGAGGAAGCCTGACACCATCGAGGTGCAGCAGATGAAGGCCCAGGCCAGAGAGGAGAAACACCACAAACAGCAGGAGAGGTACAGGAGGAGCACATAGACACACACACATACACACACACATCTTACGCAAGCACACACACTTTACTTTCATAGTCATAGCTATATGTTGACAGAGATGAAAGCCTATGTAAAGCTACATTTGTGTTGTATAGTTGTACCTTTCTAACAAACAACCATATCACCTTTTCAGGATATTTTATAAAGTCACTATGAATCATCCAGAATGTTGATATTACATGCAGACGTTAGCAGGACATCATGTACGATACATTGCCATGTCAGTTTGATACTTTTAATATTACAGTACACTTTAATAAGATACAAAATCACCATTGATGTGACGATGAAAAACACACCTATATAGTGCTTCGTTGCAAGAGTTCATTTCCTAGCAGTTAGATGATATATCCCTTCATCAATTCCTGACAGAGCCCAGCTGGAGAACGAGAAGAAGAAACGAGAGCACGCAGAGAAAGAGAAGGAGAGAATAGAGCGAGAGAAGGACGAGCTGATGGAGAGACTGAGGCTGATCGAGGACCAGACGATGAGGGCCCAGAAAGGTATCAGTCTGCCTCTTCCCACAGCGCCCCTGACCTTCAACCCACTAAAGTTCCTCCTATCTCTGTACTAGTGAAGACACGTTATAAGGCCAGATTAATTCAGCCTTCATGCAAATAAGAGCCTTCTGCTCCTCTTATTTGCCATAGGGAATTAGATATTTACTTTGTGTTTAAAATCTTTATTGTCCCAGGGCAATATCAGGTGCAAATGTTGCACTGTTGCAAATGCTACGTAAACCTGTCTTCACCTGGAGTGTTTTCGTGGTGTTGATATGATGGGGGCTCTACATGGGGCTGTTGGTTGGTCAATGTCAGTCAGTATGCCAATGGGGCCTGACCCTAACCTTCTAGACTGGTCCTCACTGCACCACGGTACTAAACTCTCATCTCTTACTTCTTATAGGACTGTTCTCAGCTCCAGGTAAACATTAAGTCCACTCAGAAACACTTCTTTAAACCCTCTCCCTCCTGACCCCTCCACATGACCTTATAGACTTGGGTGGTGTGTTAAAAGAGACATCCATGTTGTGTTATTTTTGTTCCGTACTGTTTTTACTGTTGTGTGGGTCCTCTCTCACTTTTTATAGGCATTTCCGGTCTTATTATATCATTTTTCCTTTGTTGTTCTTAAAGTCTATCACATTTGTGAGATCATGGCTGACTGAGCCTCTCATTGGTCACATTGTAAAAATTGTGGGTGCTGCTGGACATAGTTTGAGGAAGAAGAAAATAGTTTTTTTTTTTTTTGATGTCTAACGGACTTTGTATATTTTGTTCATGGTCACAGAGTTGGAGGAGCAGACACGCAGGGCCCTAGAGCTGGAGCAGGAGAGGAAGAGAGCCAGGGAGGAGGCGGAGAGACTGGAGAGGGAGAGACAGGCAGCGGAGGAGGCCAAGGCGGAGCTGGCCAGGCAGGCCGCTGACCAGATGAAGAACCAGGAACAACTGGCCGCTGAGCTGGGCGAGTTCACTGCCAAAATAGCCCTACTGGAGGAAGCCAAGAGAAAAAAGGATGAGGAGGCCACTGAATGGCAGCAGAAGGTAACTACCTCTCTACATTCTGTGTCCTGGTTACAATATGGAATCAGTCTGTTGTACACAGTAGGTTGTACTGAAATTGTTGCACCTTCCTGAGTAAGTCCCATGACTCCCCTCTTCACCTCCCTGTCTCACCTTCTCCCCAGGCCATCTCAGCCCAGGATGACCTGGAGAAGACTAAGGAGGAGCTGAAGACGGTGATGACGATCTCGTCGACCCCAGCGGGCGGCTCCACTGAGAGCGAGCACGAGGAGCAGGACGAGAACCACGCAGAGGACGCCGCCGAGCTCTCCCTGGAGGGCGTGAGCGCCCTGGACCTGCGCAGCGAGGAGGAGCGCGTCACTGAGGCCCAGAAGAATGAGCGCCTCAAGAAACAGCTGCAGGTCAGCCCCCTCTGACCTCTAACCTTTAACACCACAAGACCCAATGACCTCCCCTTAAAGGGCTTTGTTTAGTTGCTGGTTGGCGTTAACTGGCATTGAGGTTTCAATAATCTCTCTCTTCCCCAGGTGTTGAGCTCGGAGCTGGCTGAAGCCATAGACGATACCATGAAGACCCAGAATGACATGCTTCACGCGGAGAACGTGAAGGCCGGGAGAGACAAGTACAAGACCCTACGTCAGATCCGCCTGGGCAACACCAAGCAGCGCATCGACGAGTTTGAGTCCATGTGATCTGTTCTGGGTTCCCCCATCTGTCCATTGGCGACTCGCTTTTCACCAGAGCAACAGGCGCTGTCCCTCCTACACTCACCCTTTACCCCGTACCCATAACCGCAAAGGTTCCAGAGGGCACGGCCGCCACCGCCTCAAACTTTGCCAAAGCTCTGCCCGCATCTCCATCAGGAATCGCCCAATCGGGCGCAAGCAACGCTTTGCACCGTTCTGAACATGCTATTCTCCTTATATTGCAAAGAATACGTCTGTGCTTTGCTTTCAAATATCTAATATGGAGACACAACAAAAACCAAAATGGGGAAGATTGGATTTTTAAGCGAACAAGGCCATCGGAAGCTTTTTTTGTTGTTTTTGCCAGTAAGCTAGTATGCAATGCTTTAGTGTTACTGACTCTGTCTTCAGTTGAACGTATTGATGTTGTCTGGTACTTTCAAAACCGTTTTTGTTCTGATCTATGATTCTGACACGTTTTATTGAAGCCCTGTTTCTTAAGTTCTCTGTGCTCATTGGTCTGAGGCAGGTAGAGGCTTGTGTGAGTTATGGGCTCGATCTATTCAGTTATGTTGTGAACAATTTCAAAACATTGAATTGTTTTAAAACAAATGAGCCTATGGGTAACAGGGTTGACATGTTATGCTTGACCCACTCAGTCTCCTACCACAAAATGGCCAGAAAAAGTAGAACCAGCTCTCCTGCTTTTACACTATGATTTGACTATTAGATGTTCAATTTTTCTTTTGGAGAAAAATATATTTAAAATGGAATATTTTCAACATATTAAAGTGAGAGTTCAGTTGTTGTAACAGGGTTGACCTTTAAAATGAGAGACCAGGTTTTTTTTTTTTTGTAACCTTAAAATGAATCACTAATCACATGAAATAAAGTCTTCAGAAATGTCTTCGTCAAAGCAACAAAATAACTATTGCTGAACAATGGTGGTGAAAGCCTGGGGAAATGTTGTTAAGTGGGTTGAAGTCTTCCTGGAAGTCGGAGGCACGGAGAGGAATGCTGAATTTTGCCACTAAGTCTTTATTCATATAAAAAATCTGATTCATTGAATTTACCGTGGAGTCTATATTAAAGGGCACTTCATTGAAAAGAACAGGCTTTTAAAATTCTATATTGATGCACCATTTCGTCTTAAAATATCAAAGGGATGCAAAATGGAAGTCGCTTTGTGGAACGGCCCTACTATCTAGACAGCATCAGTGCAAAGCCACTACACCAGTCTTGAGGAGAGGTGTGAGTCTTGATGAATAAACTGTAGAATATAGCGAGATGTGATTTGGTGCTCAAGGATACATAATGTAGTAAAGCACATTTGGTCGGAGATAAACTGATAGTATGATGAAGATAAGCTAATTGGTTAGGCGTGTGGGTAGGAAGAGGGTGAATGCTGTTAGTTTAGCTCCTGTGAGCTGACTCCTAGTGTTTCATGTCCAGTCACCATAGATTATTTTTACTGTCTACCAGCTCACAAAGGCCCAGGCAAGATGGACAGAGATGTTTAAGTGCCGTGAGAGTGCCAGTCTGTCTCTGCATCGTAGTAACTTTTGAAGAGGTATACCATGGTCTTTCTGGCTGGAGAGCACATGAAAACGTCAGTCCTTGTCGGAGAAGAGATCTCTACCTCAATACTGTAACCACAGTGACTGACCCAATCAAACACTCGGTCTCAATCCCCTCCCACAGATTCTGAGTTTTGACTGTGACTTGGCTAGTTCAGACTAGGAGGCGATGTTTCTTTATTGGTTAACATTTCAACCAAAATAAGAATGCTATTTTTATGCCAGATGTACTTTCAAGCGGTGACTAATTCAAGTGTCACTAGTGGAGACAATTGATCAAAAAATGTTTTACACGGTGGCCTCTTTGATACATCTACCTTTTGTTTTGTGTTACTAAAGTTTCTCTGAACTACACCTAAATTATCCAGAAGATCAAAGGTCAAGCCAATCCAGCACCGAGGACGCGGCTGTGAGTCTGTAGTGGACTGTTCTGATACTGTGCAGTCGTGAGGTTGAGGACATCAGTGACCCAGGCTGTGTAGACATGGTGTCTGTGTCCTGTGGTAGTGGAGCTGGTTTGACTGGTTATTGTTAAGAGCTGTTTGGACTTGGGACCTGCATCTGTCTGCTGACAGCCAACTGGGGCCAGAATAGGACAGTCATGTTTCTCCTCAGCTGCTGGACAGATCTGCTCACCGTTCTGGCTCTGCCACAGCTGTCAGCAGGATGGATGGCAGAGTGCCACCAATTTAGGACTGTGAAGAGACAGACGGGTGCAGATGTCAGGTGAATGTGCCCCCCTATCTATTCGCTGTCATTAGAGGGACCCAACCTCTTGGGCCCCCCCTCGATCTTAGAATTCTACAGATTTAAATGTTATGTTCAGTGGGAATGGAGAACAGGCCAATTTACTTTTTCAGACCTTGATCTTTTCTCACCCAACCTTTTTACTCGCTACAACTCAAATTAACTCTAGTTTTGTGGATAAATGTTACTGATGCGTTTTGAATGAACCGGAGTGTTCAGTTTTTATTTGCAATCAGATGACGTGATTATTTGTTATGCTACACTAGATAGCTGGTTTAAGTTGAGATCTTTTAAAGCCAGAGTTTTAATAAAATAGAGCACTTGTTTGGATCCGGAGGACACTGAAGGGGCTTGACCCAAACCTGCCTTTTAGTTAACCCAGTGAGTGTCCAAATATAGGGGTTGTATTTGCCATAGCAGGTGGAAAAAAAACTGTGCTTCCAACTTATTTTTTGTAATGTGTTTCCAAGATCAAACTATCTACCAGCATGCATCAGTAGCTCACTGGAGGTGAAAAGATAACTACTCTACATGCCACCATCCCCCATATTGTTCAGTTGTGCTTTTCCCATTGGCTGAGCCTGTTAGCCTGCTTGTTTGACCTCCAATGAGAACCGTGTCAGTGATGCCTATTTTGGAAACAGCTGTCATGTTTGCGGTTCAGTTTTTCCTTACGCTTAAAACTAGTGTTTCTGTACGATGGACACAGATGGACCTCCAGTCCATTGGTTTCACAATAAAAGTTAAAAATTACGTTTTTTGTTTTTGTTTACCAATCATTTAAACAACTATATTTTATCTCTAACACCAGTAAAATATATGTTTTAAGTGATTTTGAGTGTGTCAGTCCTTCTTTAGACATTAACCTCAAACAACACTGTTTATTCATGGTTTAATTAATGCAGGGCAGACAATTCCATCTTGATGCTTAGTGATAACATGCAATGAGCAGTTTAATGTACATTTTCAGATCTAAAATTTTTCTCACAAAAAGCAGTGTCATATCTGGTTAACTGCCACAGACATCTGATTACAACAGGAAAGGTCAAGCCAAATGAACCATTTAGTTAACTACAGTAATTGACTTTGATTTGTCGCACATCAAATATTTTGCTCATTGCCGTTTTTCAAACTTGTTCTGACAGCTCAACCTCGAGGGAAGAATTAATGGTTGGATTAAACCATAGACATTATCTGTCCCATTATGGAGTCTGAGATCACGGGTAGCGCCATTGCGGCCGTCTCCATTTTCAAGTAGTCAATTTTCCTCGAGTTGGCAAACAAATGGAAAGGGTGCATACAGTCACCTAGAGTGTGTTTGAACAGGCATACAGTCACCTAGAGTGTGTTTGAACAGGCATACAGTCAAGGTTGGTGATTTACTGCCACCTGCAGTTATGGAGTGTTTCCTCACACGTATAATTAATTGGTTGACCCCTCCCAATGACATGGATGGAATTATGTGATCCTTAATCCATAGGAAGTCCCACCCAGCTGACTACTTCAAAATGGTGAAAGGTCTCAATGGCGCTGCTAAAACAGGCTTTTGCGCACAACAGTCCATCTCTGGATGAAACATGTCAGTCTGTGGGCAGTGAATACAGGGAAGTCTAATAAAAAAGGCTCTGGGGCTGGATAAAGGGTGTGTCACTCAGGGTTGCCAGTTCAAATCCAAATTAGACTTATTTTCCAACATACTTGAAATGTGATTAGTTATAACAGTGCAAATATGTGAAAAAACAAGTGGTGCAGTGCACTGGGACAGGGATCAGGTGGTCACAGGTTCTAATCTTGATGAGGCCGGAGGTTTGAAGCCTGGTGTGTGTTGGATTAAGGTTGATTTTTTTTAAAACCCGAAACCTAATCACATTTGTCTCTACCCTCAGAATTAGATGACAGGAAAACTCCAATCTGTAGTGGAGTAAATGTTATTCTAGTACAACATGAAATTCTCGGTCTGATGTTCTGGAAATTACAGTTACAATGACTGACTATTTGCGTCATAGTGTAGGACAACTCATCACATCTGACTGCAAGACTATGCATTTCCAACAAAACAAGGACACAATGACAACCAATTGTTAATGAAGAATACAAACCAAAACTATATTTAATAGGCATGGAGTTGTCAAGCTAATAGAATAAAACAGAACTGATAAATCAAGCTCAAAACAAATCTGATACAATAAGATTGAAAAGACACGAACACTTGAATAAAACATGGGTAACACTAAGGGTCCGTAATAAAGTTAATTATAAACCATTCATAAGGCATTTACAAACAGTACACACCATTTATTAATCATAGTCATAGTATATATTTCCTTAAATATCCTGTTGTCAGTTTATTCTTTTACCAAGTACTGCTGATGTGTCTACCAATGTCAAGCCCAACATTTTGGGAGAAATTACATCACTCAATATGTATAAAGTATAAATAGCTCTCACTTTAGATTAGGGGCTGCAAAAATTACTAATGTTTAGTAAATGAACACACTTTTTAAATGTCTTAAATAGTTTATTACAGACTATTAAAAGAAAGTGTTACCAAAACATGCATAACAGTTTGCTGAACATGGTTCAGAGTAGTTCATGTGTCATAAGCACAATGCCGTGTAAAGGCATGACTTTTTGCCCTCACTGACACAGTGCCAGAGAGAAGGTTCTTCGTTACAAAATGAAAAGGTTGTATTGTTTTTTTAACCAACCCACTGCATATTTCAGGCAGCAGTTTACCCATTTAACTTCACCTAGCTGGCCACTTGGGTTCAACCCAGCCTAAACTATTCTCCATCCCAAAAACATCAGAATACCTCAGAGGTAGCCAATATTCCTAAACATGTCTAAAAATAATCAAATGTTGCCAGGAATATCTCATGAATTGTTTAAACACCTACAGATATATGTACAGGTGTATATAATCCTAAATTAACGATTCTTTGTTGATACAATTTGTAAGGCTTTCTCTGTCTACCAGGGATTGCGCCGTTAACTGTAACAGATTGTCAACATCAAGCCAGGGGCTCTGAGCCCTTTGAATCGGTCTTCAGGGAAAACAACCAAAGAGAATTGACTTGGGATTGGAGCTCGAGTCTACTGTGTCTGCAGCAGCTGCAGGCTTGGAGCCAAAACGAGTGGCCAGAGACGTCCCTTACTAAAACTAAAACAACAAGACAAGGTCGACGAACGTGCCCGTCTCGACAACTACTGCAAGGTACTTCCAGACATTCTCTCAACTGAGAAGACTAACTCAGCCACCTACTATCACAACCACAAACAGAACACACAGCACTGAAAAACAGAAAACAAATCAATTCGACATACAAATATACACATTTTGCATATCCCCAACAACCAATATTCTGTTGATAAATGGTCATCAATTTGGGGGTGAATATTTACAAATGAAGTAAAAAATATAGCATAGAGGTAAGATTAGGCATAATCAGATCCCTCAGATTAGATTTCCAAAGTGATTTTAAAAATGTTTCAGATTTGATAAACGGAGGAAAAGTGATTTGTGAATCAATGCACATCCTCACCTGCACATGATCTAAGTTATCCACAAACAAATGTACAGTCAAACAAATTCAAACCCTGATATAGTCAAAACTACAACTAACTGTTGTTATGAATAGGGAAAGAGAGCAGTAGTCTCGCTGGACTCAGTAGCCGGACTGGGACTTCTCAGCCAAGATGGCGGCAGTGAGCTGCTGGGCGTCTGTCACATCGGGGTTCCTCCCCATAACCCGGCCCACCAGCTCAGAGGGGAAGATGTTACACAGGTTGAGGTAGACCTTCCCCCGCACCTCCCTGTACCGGCTCAAGGCGGGGGGCTCCTGGTGCATGTGGCGGGGGGGCATGGACGGGCAGGATGGCTGAGGGGCATGGGATGGCTGAGGGGCATGGGATGGCTGAGGGGCTGAGGGGCATGGGATGGGTGAGGGGGCTGAGAGCAGTAGGGTTGGTGAGAGGGGTGGTAAGATTGTGTGGTGTGGTCTGTCCCCATGGAGATGTGTGTCCCCAGCCTACATCGTGGGTCTCTGGTAGGCTGGTAGGTCTCACAGCAGGACTGAGGGGGTTGGCTGCAGTAGGGATCCCAGGAGAAGGCTTTCCTGGGGGGCAGCGCGGAGCGTTCGTAAGGCCGGGAGTCTGACAGCGTCTCCAGCCGCGTGTTGGCCAGGCAGCGGCCCAGAGGGGAGCCAGCAGGGTAAGGGCCGGACTGGGACGCAGAGGGGTAGTCTCCAGGGCAGCTGGAGCGGGCGCCTACAGCCTGGTGCTGGAGGGGAGGGGGTACAGAAGGTGCTTCAGGTAGGGGTCAGGGGGCTCGTCGAGGGGGAAGCTGTGGCCCCGTGCCAGGTTCGGGTGATTCGGGTACAGGCGGTTGTGTTGATGGTGCTGATGCTGTTGATGGTGGATGTATTTGTCCAGCAGAGGGCCTGGGCAGCACAGACAGGGGGCTTTCTCTCCGTACGGGTCACAGCCGCTACAGTCTGACGAGCCCAGCAGACGCAGGTCGGTGTCCAGCGGGAAGCGGGACTCCTCCGTGCTGCTAGGCCAGAGTGGGCTGGCGTCACTGAGTAGTAGCTCAGATCTGGAGGGTCACAGCTGGAGGAGTAGGGGTCAGGGTGGGGGTGGCATGGGGGTCATGTCGGGTGTGTCCCTGCCCAGGCTCGGTGGCTGTTCCTGGGGGTCGCTGAGGGCAGAGGGGGGTCCTCTAGGGGCAGGGGAAAGAGTAACACTCCCACTACAACAACTACTCCCACTACTACTACTGAGGCTGTTTCATTTCTCAGCGTGTCTCAGCTTGTCCTCTGCCTCGCCGTAGGACAGCCCCCGGATGCTGGGGTCACACTGTCTTTTGGGGGCAGAACTTCTCTTGGTGCCCATCGCTACATTGTTGGGCATGCTGTGGCTCTTCGCCAGGCTAGCGCTAGTGGAGGTGGCAGAGGTCTTGGCACTGGGCACTCCTCTCCGGGTGGTAGTACTTACACTTGTGGCCATAAGTGCACCTCTTGCCTAAAGAAAGGGGGAGAAAGGATATGGTACTGGTTAGCACACAGGCTAGTGATGATGTGGCAACGGTTCACTTAGAAAGTAGCAACCCAATGCATCTTCAGCACCAGTAGCTGGAAGCCATCCAGCTGATGAAGAAATTATTCATTAACATTATAACACTGGGAGAAGTCTTCATCATGAACATGGTCAAGGTGAAGTGATGAACGTACTACAGAGTTAATAATAATGGCGGGGCCCACCGTAAGGACAGGGCTACTTCTTGTGCTCTGGCATGATGGGACGTTTCCTCAGGAAGTTCTCCAGACTGGGACCATGACGACCTAGAGGGTCATCAGGAGGCATGAACCTGGGAGGGGAGAGAGAGGGAGGAAGTGAGAGAGGAGAGGAGTTTGGAGCGGGAGAGGAGGAAGGAGAGGGAGAGAGATTATTAACATACTTAATCCTATACAGCCAAGCATTAGCATAATGAACATCATACCACTTCTAGGCTAAAGCAGATGGACGCTACGCCGGAGCCGTGTCACTCCTTCCTTACTTGTCGTTGACAAACTGAGTACATGAGCAGCCGCTCGTCAATTAACTTCTTCCACTCTGGCTTCTCACAGGCCAGGTCGCGGTAGTTGTCGCTGGAGACGATGATGCCGTCGGGCTTGTAGGCCAGCTTGACGATGAAACGGTGGACCCGACAAGACGGAGTGAACACCAAGATCTTGTCCTTCTCCAGACGACGCAAGATATCCTGGTCTAGACACACAGACAGAGAGACAATTGGAGAACCGTGTAATCCAGTGAGCACTGAGGCCCATCTGAGAGTTCACCTACGTGTGTGTGTGTGTGTGTGTGTGTGTGTGTGTGTGTGTGTGTGTGTGTGTGTGTGTGTGTGTGTGTGTGTTTACCTGTGATGAGGGCATCAGGGCGGGACTGCTCTTTCTTCCAGGATGGCACAAACACAGTGATGTCACGGTGACCTCGCTCCAGGAACCAATCAACAGCCAGCTGGATGCCGTAGCAGGAGAACACCTCCTTATTGCCGTGGCTACCAGAGACAGACGTTAACTACCTTACAGGCTCGTGCATCATATCAACAATATGTAGGTGACTTTGACAACAGTTACACAACTACCTTGACATAGAACAAGCAACGGGCTACAATGGAGGAAATAGGACCACTCCCACCACTTCTATCCCCGTCTTACCGTGTCTACGTCATGAGTGAGTGAGAGAGAGGTTCAAAACGATTGGAAGAGTATTTCAGTGAGTAAAGCCAAAAGACCAGTTGAGTTCCATTACACAAGGCTTGACTTCAGTTCAAAAACAATAGGAGGGAATCCATGCTCATAAAATGTCTCGTTAAAGTTTGAATCTCACGAGACATACATCTCATACACACCTCTGGGGTCCGTAAACTGATGAGAAACTTCAACAGGCTTGACTCTATCGACACCTGGGAGATTCATTTCTTGGCTTTAGTGAGAACAGGTAGACGGATTTGTGAGCTTCACCCGAGAGAGCAGAGAGAGAGCAGAGAGAGTGAGAGCAGAGAGAGAGAGCAGAGAGAGACAGAATAATTGAATATACTAAACTAATGATCCTCCATAAACCAATATTTTACACTTTTGGACAAATTGTACTGCAATAAATACAAAACTTGACATATGCTCTGCGGCAGACTGCCGTCTTAGGAAACATATGGGAAGTATTGTATGTTTTCATAGTAAATAAGGCCATGTCTAGGCTACTCATACGCTGAACCTAATTTGGTTGTGTTGGATGTGACGAGCTGACCTGAGCCGAGCTCCCCAGCAGGGCACAGATTGGCTAAGACAAAGAGGGGTGCGTTCCTGGGGGTGCCCCGTCCTAATTAAGAGGGGCCAGCCACAGCGTGCCACCTCCCACCCAGCCCACGTCACACAACACATCAATCTCAGGGGAAACAGAGGCTGCTCTGTTTAAACACAAATAGCCGTTATGTGTTGGGCTAAGGCCCGACTCCCCCCGTGCTTCAGGAGCATATGGTTCCTCCCCTGAGTCACTCGTTTGAACAGTAAAGGAACAGGAAGTAAATCAATAGAAACACTCAATGGTAAATAAACTGCCATTTTCAAACAGGGGTTTCAATAGATCTCCTGTATTGTGAAATGGATTTGAAGACCCCAACCCGGATGGGCACTATAAACAACTGCATATTATAATATCACAAGAAATAACAGTCAGTGTATAACCCACAGCATCATCATTTAGCCATAACTGTGCAACAATGTGGCTACAAGGCATCATCACGTTGGCAGATACATCTGTCGAGTCTGCAGCCTCTAGCCTTTTAAAGGTTAGGCCTAAAACCTCATCTAAATGTTTTCATGTCTGCTAAAATGTAACATCCCTTTAAAGGTGTCATGGTGGGGTGGGAGGATGGGAGTGTGCGCATTATATGAAAGAGAGCTGCTTAGCAACATGGCCCAGGGTTGCTAGGCTGCAGCGGTTGAAAGAATGTCCCCTAAAAAATATTTCAAGACAGACCCAGAGCTGGAATAATTGAGTATTTTGTGCACAAAAGGAAGACCTGGGGAAGAGGGGCCGCTCAAGTGTGTCTGACTGACGTTCCCCAACAATACAACTGCCAGTTGCACTCTGGGTCACCTCCGCTGCAGCCATTGTCGGGTTGGTGCTCTGAGCGCCCGCTACCTGTCCACAGCCACACACACAGAAGGGGACTGGGTTGTTGTCGTCTAGGTGACGAGCCTCTCGAAGCAACAGTCCTCCTGATGGGATGCAGAACATGCAGTGGAGGGTGTCCGCCCTGCTCCGAGGCCTTAGCTTAGCATCTTTCAACACGTGTTCTCGCAGGGACTCCAGATGACCTAGTTACCTGTTAATAAGGAGAGAGACGGACGGCAGAGATTTGAAAAAGACTTGGGCCACAAAGAGAGCAGGGAGAAAGGGTTTCAGTGTCTCTCTCTCTTTCATCACCCCAGAGGTTCCCTCCCAGGAGCTGCTTCAAACATGCAGATAATCCAATGTCGACAAGGTGGGTGTTTCCTCCTTGGTTCTAGTGTTGGTGGGGAAGGGGGCTGTCTGCAGAGCAGGGGCTAAAATCTGATATCAACTTTGGAGGGGACAATTACATGACATTTTCTCAAGAGCAATTCCTGAGGGGGACACCAAAAGTAGTGCTGTAACACATAGCCTACGTTGTAATATGTTAAATGTATATTGAGGAACCATAATTACTACTACTGGATAATTGATAGGTACAGTAGTTAACTGAAGGGTTGTCCCAACTTGTTAAAATGTTTAAATCATTATAATACTACTACTAATAATAGTTATAGCAGTGTTCCTTATCAGTCCAGTATGTATGCAGGTATTTGTATTTGCAACCAGCAATACCAAGAAAGGCCAGTAGGTGGCAATGGTACTGTACACTGAATGGGTGCAGTTTTCATAAATACAATGAACATGATGTGATCTCATCTAAGACTCTCCATTGAGAACCATCACAAAGTTGGTCTCCGTATTGAATTTACCTTTTTCTGATGCATTTATATAGTCATTAAATATGTGCCACTGGCCTGAGTCTACTACAATAGCTTTACAAGAACAAAAACCTTAATAAGTACAGTTCTAAAAGTGAATGAACTACTTCAATGAATAACCCAAATAAATCAACCAAAATATCCTTCAAAAATACTTATTTATTGTTCAGTCAGTGTCTCAACTCTTCAAACAGCAGCTATGGACATGTATGTCACACAAAGTATGCAATTTTAAATAAAATAACATCAAATAAATCATTATTAAGTGTACTGTCATGTACTAAAAACTACCAAACAAAAGAACAAATATCATACTATAAACAAGGTGCGTGTCCCCTCGTGTTCCCCCTGGTGTAATCGCAAGGGGTCCGTGAAATAAAAAAGTGTAATGAACGTATTCAGCACAAGGCTTCAAAAGGTTGGGAACCACTGCTATACACACTACTGAACAAAAGAACTGAACATGTTTGCAGGTTTCAATGGATCCAACAAATTGCTGGCAGATATTTTCCCTCAAGACTGTCCAGCCTGTCTTGATGTACTTTACAGATAACTACGGCGTTCCGTCTCTCTTGGCCCATGCTAGCCCGTAGCCAAGTCTTCAACCTGCGGAATGCACTGAAACTCCTCTCAGCCTCACATGAAGACATTGGCTCCACAAACAAAATTCTGATCAGCACCTCCATTTGGTCAAACTACCCCCCGCACCTCCATTGGAAGCCTCCTGCTACCTCTGCTGCTACAGGTGTATTTGTTGCAAAAGAGAGGGATCTGCACTGAAAGAGAATCTATGTTCAGCTCAGGGTACTGATCGAGAGACTCATCCAACTCCCCTGTGAGAAGCGCTCCTTCCAACTTATGCAGGACGTTTAGACTTTCCTGGTAAAAACGCTCAACAAACAACCTCCACACCATCCAAAACTTTTAAAACATTCTGCCCTATAGTGATCCACTGCTTTGCCAGCAAAACGTCTCGAGTGTGTCTCAATTGATTCAATCCATGTTGTTGCTTTCTCATACAGTGCAAGGTAGCTTTCGTCATTTCTACTGTTTACCCCACGAGCTGGATAACTGGACACGGATTGGATTTAGCTGGTTGGTGTGCTGTTACAGTTACAAAGTGGCGGTGGGTTTGGCAGTTTTGATGTGCTGTGAATTTTTCAATGGCTTTTCTCCAGTTCCTAAATCCTGCACTAATGAAGGCAGCATCTGCTCTTTGGCCAAAAGATGGCTGGCTTGAAAACCCTTGGCTACAGTGAAAACACAACACTCATTTTACTGATGGATTATAATGTAGCCAGGGGAAATCGAGAAAGCAGCTCTCTTGAAACGTCAACACTCTGTTGGCAAGAGTTTGTGGTTCTACAAATTGTGGGTGTGGCTGATATGGTTTTGTCCCATCACTGAGGTAACTGGACAATGCTGTGCCACTGTCCACTATACTGGTGCTGCTGGCAACAAGGGTGACACCTGGTCCTGCCGTGGCTGTGACACTGTCTTCTGAAGTCTCTCTCCTTGGCTCTTCCCCTTTCACCAACCTCACTGACTCAGTCGGTCTCCGAGAAAATAAGTAATGTGTTTGCCATACCTACCAGTACCCAAAACTACACAATTAATCACAACAGCAATATCATTGCCTTAAACAAATCTTAGTTCAGTCACCAGTTTAAGTTGAGAGTGGGGGTATCCATGGCATTTTCAAATTATGTCCCTATTTAAGTCTAAAAATGAGAGAACTTTTCATAATGTTGCCAAACAAACTTACCTGAGACTCCCTGTCCCTGCCAATCTGTTCCCAGCTCTGCTGTCTGTGTGCCATCTGTCCCCAGCTCTGCTGTCTGTATGCCATCAGTTACCTGCTCTGCCAGTCTGTCCCCAGCTCTGCTGTCTGTATGCCATCTGTTGCCTGCTCTGCTAGTCTGTCCCTGCCCATCTGTCCCCAGCTCTGCTGTCTGTGTGCCATCTGTTGCCTGCTCTGCCAGTCTGTCCCCAGCTCTGCTGTCTGTATGACATCTGTTGCCTGCTCTGCTGTCTGTATGACATCAGTTGCCTGCTCTGCTGTCTGTATGACATCAGTCTGCTCTGCTGTCTGTATGACATCTGTTGCCTGCTCTGCCAGTCTGTCCCTGCCCATCTGTCCCCAGCTCTGCTGTCTGTATGACATCAGTTGCCTGCTCTGCTGTCTGTATGACATCTGTTGCCTGCTCTGCTGTCTGTATGACATCTGTTGCCTGCTCTGCTGTCTGTATGACATCTGTTGCCTGCTCTGCTGTCTGTATGACATCTGTTGCCTGCTCTGCTGTCTGTATGACATCTGTTGCCTGCTCTGCTGTCTGTATGACATCTGTTGCCTGCTCTGCTGTCTGTATGACATCTGTTGCCTGCTCTGCTGTCTGTATGACATCTGTTGCCTGCTCTGCTGTCTATATGACATCTGCGCCTGCTCTGCTGTCTGTATGACATCTGTCGCCTGCTCTGTCTGTATGACATCTGTCTGTCTGCTGTCTGACATCTGTTGTCTGTATGACATCTGTCCCCGGCTCTGCTGTCTGTATGACATTTGTCCCCGGCTCTGCCTGCATCTGCTGTCTGTATGACATCTGGCTCTGCCATCTGTCCCCGGCTCTGCTGTCTGTATGACATCTGTCCCTGCTCTGCTGTCTGTATGACATCTGTCCCCGGCTGCCTGTATGACATCTGTCCCCAGCTCTGCTGTCTGTATGACATCTGTCTGTCTGTATGACATCTGTCCCCGGCTCTGCTGTCTGTATGACATCTGCCCCGGCTCTGCTGTCTGTATGACATCTGTCCCCAGCTCTGCTGTCTGTATGACATCTGTTGCCTGCTCTGCTGTCTGTATGACATCAGTTGCCTGCTCTGCTGTCTGTATGACATCAGTTGCCTGCTCTGCTGTCTGTATGACATCTGTCTGCTATCTGTATGACATCTGTTGCCTGCTCTGCTGTCTGTATGACATCTGTTGCCTGCTCTGCTGTCTGTATGACATCATTGCCTGCTCTGCTGTCTGTATGACATCAGTCTGCTGTCTGTATGACATCTGTTGCCTGCTCTGCTGTCTGTATGACATCTGTTCCCTGCTCTGCTGTCTGTATGACATCTGTTGCCTGCTCTGCTGTCTGTATGACATCTGTTGCCTGCTCTGCTGTCTGTATGACATCTGTCCCCAGCTCTGCTGTCTGTATGACATCTGTCCCCAGCTCTGCTGTCTGTATGACATCTGTCCCCAGCTCTGCTGTCTGTATGACATCTGTCCCCAGCTCTGCTGTCTGTATGACATCTGTCCCCAGCTCTGCTGTCTGTATGACATCTGTCCCCAGCTCTGCTGTCTGTATGACATCTGTCCCCAGCTCTGCTGTCATCTGTCCCCAGCTCTGACATCTGTCCCCAGCTCTACTGTCTGTATGACATCTGTCCCCAGCTCTGCTGTCTGTATGACATCTGTCCCCAGCTCTGCTGTCTGTATGACATCTGTCCCCAGCTCTGCTGTATGTATGACATCTGTCCCCAGCTCTGCTGTCTGTATGACATCTATCCCCAGCTCTGCTGTCTGTATGACATCTGTCCCCAGCTCTGCTGTCTGTATGACATCTGTCTGCTGTATGTATGACATCTGTCCCCAGCTCTGCTGTCTGTATGACATCTGTCCCCAGCTCTACTGTCTGTATGACATCTGTCCCCAGCTCTGCTGTCTGTATGACATCTGTCCCCAGCTCTGCTGTCTGTATGACATCTGTCCCCAGCTCTGCTGTCTGTATGACATCAATCCCCAGCTCTGCTGTATGTATGACATCTGTTGCCTGCTCTACTGTCTGTATGACATCTGTCCCCAGCTCTACTGTCTGTATGACATCTGTCCCCAGCCTAGCATCTGTCTGTCTGTATGACATCTGTCCCCAGCTCTGCTGTCTGTATGACATCTGTCTACTGTATGTATGACATCTATCCCCAGCTCTGCTGTCTGTATGACATCTGTCCCCAGCTCTACTGTCTGTATGACATCTGTCCCCAGCTCTGCTGTCTGTATGACATCTGTCCCCAGCTCTGCTGTCTGTATGACATCTGTCCCCAGCTCTGCTGTCTGTATGACATCTGTCCCCAGCTCTGCTGTCTGTATGACATCTGTCCCCAGCTCTGCTGTCTGTATGACATCTGTCCCCAGCTCTGCTGTCTGTATGACATCTGTCCCCAGCTCTGCTGTCTGTATGACATCTGTCCCCAGCTCTGCTGTCTGTATGACATCTGTCCCCAGCTCTGCTGTCTGTATGACATCTGTCCCCAGCTCTGCTGTCTGTATGACATCTGTCCCCAGCTCTACTGTCTGTATGACATCTGTCCCCAGCTCTGCTGTCTGTATGACATCTGTCCCCAGCTCTGCTGTATGTATGACATCTGTCCCCAGCTGACATCTGTCCCCAGCTCTGCTGTATGTCATCTGTCCCCAGCTCTGCTGTCTGTACATCTGTCCCCAGCTCTGTATGTATGACATCTGTCCCCAGCTCTGCTGTATGTATGACATCTGTCCCCAGCTCTGCTGTCTGTATGACATCTATCCCCAGCTCTACTGTCTGTATGACATCTGTCCCCAGCTCTGCTGTCTGTATGACATCTGTCCCCAGCTCTACTGTCT
Organism: Oncorhynchus keta; assembly: GCF_023373465.1. Lineage (NCBI taxonomy): Eukaryota > Metazoa > Chordata > Actinopteri > Salmoniformes > Salmonidae > Oncorhynchus > Oncorhynchus keta. The sequence goes on from NC_068450.1 coordinate 59,044,926, forward strand.
GTATGACATCTGTCCCCAGCTCTGCTGTCTGTATGACATCTGTCCCCAGCTCTGCTGTCTGTATGACATCTGTCCCCAGCTCTGCTGTCTGTATGACATCTGTCCCCAGCTCTGCTGTCTGTATGACATCTGTCCCCAGCTCTGCTGTCTGTATGACATCTGTCCCCAGCTCTGCTGTCTGTATGACATCTGTCCCCAGCTCTGCTGTATGTATGACATCTGTCCCCAGCTCTGCTGTCTGTATGACATCTGTCCCCAGCTCTAGTCCCCAGCTCTGCTGTATGTATGACATCTGTCCCCAGCTCTGCTGTCTGTATGACATCTGTCCCCAGCTCTGCTGTCTGTATGACATCTGTCCCCAGCTCTACTGTCTGTATGACATCTGTCCCCAGCTCTGCTGTCTGTATGACATCTGTCCCCAGCTCTACTGTCTGTATGACATCTGTCCCCAGCTCTGCTGTCTGTATGACATCTGTCCCCAGCTCTGCTGTCTGTATGACATCTGTCCCCAGCTCTGCTGTCTGTATGACATCTGTCCCCAGCTCTGCTGTCTGTATGACATCTGTCCCCAGCTCTGCTGTCTGTATGACATCTGTCCCCAGCTCTGCTGTCTGTATGACATCTGTCCCCAGCTCTGCTGTCTGTATGACATCTGTCCCCAGCTCTACTGTATGTATGACATCTGTTGCCTGCGCTGCCTAATGACAGCATTGTGAAACATTTCCATTAGCATTTCACTTCTTTCTAATGAACATTTTATCAACTTATCTTTGAGATATTAGGCTACTAGGGTTCTTACTTTGCGTTTTGGTGTACTGAAAAATACTCTGTTTGCCTTTTTTCTGCCATTTTTCTACCTGGCTGGCTGGCTACACACACAGTGTGCATGTTATTTACAGTAAGAGATGGGCATCTATCATTCTAGATGGACTTCGATCTTAAAGGTAGCTAGCTAGTCAGCTAGCAAATGTGACACGGAGTGCAGTGACAAGGGTTGACAGTTGGATTAGTTCACAATTTACACAACGTATGTTGCAACCTTCTGTAATTTTAATATAGTTTGTTTCATATTGGCTGGCTTCCAACAATAGCTACATTTGCAGAGCTAGCGAGCACCAATTCCGTTTCTGTGGTGTTTGCTATCGTCTTTGATATCTTCAGTTTATTCCAAGATCGGCACACAGGTACTTCAAAGTGCCCTAGCGACAATGTAGCTTTTGCAACGAGACCATTAAAGATATTTAGAAGAGAGTGTAGTTCTGTTCAGTTTATCGCTAACCTTATCACAGGGACTTCGAAGCACTTCAGCTGCATGCTGATCTTGGAATTTATTTTACCAGGTAGGTTGACTGAGAACACGTTCTCATTTGCAGCAACGATCTGGGGAATAGTTACAGGGGAGATGAAAGAGACCATTGTAAACTGGGGATTATTAGGTGACCGTGATGGTTTGAGGGCCAGATTGGGAATTTAGTCAGGACACCAGGGTTAACACCCCTACTCTTAAAATAAGTGCCATGGGATCTTTAATGACCTCAAGAGAGTCAGGACACCCATTTAACATCCCATCTGAAAGACGGCACCCTACACGGGGCAGTGTCTGTGGGGTATTGGGATATATATATATTTTTTTTTTTGTTGACCCGAGTAAAGAGTGCCTCCTACTGGCCCTACAACACCACTTCCAGCAGCATCTGGTCTTCCATCCAGGACCAACCCTGCTAAGCTTCAGAAGCAAGCCAGCAGTGGGATGCAGGGTGGTATGCTGCTGAATTAACTGACGATAGCAAAGATTCCATCTTTGACGACACCACATAGCTCTGCAAATTCAGCTATTGTGTGTGAACCCTGCCAACATAAAACATCGCTATGGTGCGATTGACTGGAGTAACCTCACGTTAGTTACGTGCATTGAGTGCCTTTCAGACGGTAGACACGGACTCTCTGTTACCTCGCCAGCTAAGGAACACTACAACTATAAGATATTAGCCACACTACTTGCAAAAATAATTAAAGAAGTCCTGGATGCAATCATTGATGAAACATAGTCTGGCTTCATGAGGAACAGACATATTTCTAACAATGTCAGACTAGTATTAGACGTACTTGACTACTCAGACCTAATAACTGAGGATAGCTTCATATTATTTTTAGATTTTTATAAAGCATTTGACACAGTAGAGCATCAGTTTCTCTTCCACTCCCTTGAGAGACTTTGCTTTGGGGATTTTTTCTGTAAGGCTATTAAGACTCTCTATGCAAATGGTAACAGCTCTATCAAATTGAAATATGGCACCTCACCTAGATTTGAGTTAAAGAGAGGAATTAGGCAAGGTTGTCCTATCTCTCCGTACCCGTTTTTATTAATCACCCAACTTCTTGCAAATTCTTTAAATAATAGTCCTGTACAAGGTATTTCCATAGCTGGTAAAGAAATTATTATAAGCCAGCTGGCTGACGATACTACACTTTTTCTGAAAGACGCTAACCAAATTCCCATATCGATCAATGTGATACAATCCTTTTCCAAAGCGTCTGGTCTATATCTTAACATTAAGAAATGTGAACTCATGGCTGTCAAAGATTGTGTGACACCTTCATATTATGGTATTCCAGTAAAAGAAGAACTTACATATTTAGGCATAACCATTACAAAGGATCAGAAGTCTAGAGGCTTACTAAATTTTAACCCTCTTATTAAAAAAACCCAGAAGAAACTAAATCAATGGCTACAGAGGGACTTATCTTTAAAAGGTAGAGTCCTAATAACCAAGGCTGAAGGTATCTCTAGACTAACATATGGTGCTCTATCTTTATATCTTGACCGTAAAATAAGCAAGGAGATAGACCAGATGCTTTTCAACTTTCTTTGGAGAAACCGTACCCATTACATTAGGAAAACTGTTGTAATGAACACTTATGAGAATGGTGGACTGAATTTTCTGGATTTTACTACTTTAAATAATACTTTAAAGATCAATTGGATAAAACAATTCCTAAGAAGACCCACTTCTATCTGGAATTTTATTCCTCATCATGTCTTCTCTACTTTTGGTGCCCTTAACTTCATGTTGTTTTGCAATTATAATATTGACAAAGTTCCAGTGAAACTTTCTGCTTTTCATCGGCAGGTTTTCTTGTCATGGTCCTTAATTTATAAACACAATTTTTCTCCACACAGATATTATATATGGAATAATCGGGATATATTGTATAAAAATACCTCTCTGTTTTTAGAATATTGGTTCAGAAATAATATCCTATTGGTGAGCCAACTGGTAAATGCACAGAATCTTTTACTCAGTTATAAAGAATTCTTATCACTTTACAAGGTCCCTGTAACACCTAAAGATTTTGCAATTGTTTTAGATGCCATTCCCTCAGGTGTTGCTATGTTATTCAGGAACATGTCAAGACCTGACCCTCAGAGCCTACCTTCTGTTGACCCTGTTGACTCATCAGTAGGAAAGATTTGTTTCTCTTTTGGTCCATTCAACAACAGAGCGATACGATCCTTGTTTCAGCAGGATGTTGTATCTATACCTTATGTCATGCCTTATTGGAATGGATTTATTGATAATATCTGTTGGAAAAAAGTTTGGATGTTGCCACAAACATACCTACTTGTTAACAAAATTAAGGAAGTTTCCTTTAAAATTATTCATAAATATTATCCTGCCAACCACCATATGAAGAAGTTTAAGGAAAACATCAACTCAAATTGCTCCTTTTGTAATGACCACCCAGAAACAGTTGTGCATCTTTTTTGGCATTGTGTTCATGTAAGAAAACTGTGGCAAGACATCAGTAGGTTTATAATTGAACACATTTATGAAGATTTTACACTATTGTGGAGAGTTGTACTTTTTGGATTCTTTACATACAATAGAAATAAGCGGAATCATTTTTATGTAATTAATTTCATTATTCTTTTGGCCAAATTTCATATACACAAATGTAAATTTACAAACAAAAAAACACATTTTCGTATCCTACAAAAATAATAATAATATAATAAAAAGAAATTGAACTGTATTTTAAGACGGTTAAATGCTCTACTAACAAAAAAGCTGTTAGAATTGTAAGTATATGCATGTCCCTTAAGGTCCTTGTGTAATTGTAATGTGATATTGTACCCCCTAGCTCGATTGTCCATTGTTTGTAATCTATGTATGCTTGTGTTCCCTCATGTGCTTTATGTATTGATTTGTTAATAAAAAAATATATAAATAAATAATAAAAAAATACGAAAAAAATAAAACAAAAAATAAAAAGGAACACTACATTGCATTGCTAGCTTCTCTCATCTTCTCAAATTCAAATAGCTGCTAACACTGGTTGATGTTACTGTAGCTAGCTAGCTAACATAGTGACCTTTAATTTAATGCAGCGAAATGAAGACTGGTGACGGTTATAAATGTGTCTTCTTGTATTGAGTGGTAGAAGTAAAGAAATAAGTAACATATCCTTTGTTTGAACTACTTACTGAGGTCAGGCACCAACACGACAGTCTCAGATTCCCCACACACGCAGAGTACCTGCATCATGTGTCAGTGCTGAGGGAGGCAGTGGATCAAAGCATTGTGAGGTAAAGGGCGGGGGGTCTCAATCTTTTGAAACTTAAAAACGCCCTATTAATTGTCTATAATCAGCACAAGTGCTTTCACTGCATATTATTAATATTATTGGAATTACATAGTTATGTTTACAGTGATATATTGGGGGGGACAAATCATATTTTTCCAGGATGGGGGGGGTCGTGTCGCCCTCCGTCCCCCAGGGATTTCCGCCTCTGCTGCAAAGTTGAATTCTTTCCAAAGAAAAGGAAGGGTTGGCCCAGTACAGCGCTGGCTGGGAGGGGTGGAGAGGGCTGAAGGCTTTGCTGCCATTGGCCAGGGCAACATGTCTTCTCGAACCGCAGGGGAACTTCTCCCTCGCTCCGCGTTGCACGCTCAATGGAGCCCGCTGCGTCCGCCCAGACAGACAGAGTCACGTGACACTAGGATGAGAACCCTCTCTTCTTCATCCTAAAAATAAAAATCACAACATTGTCCATTCTCCATCTCATCACTCATACTCCACCACCCAGCCAGTGAGAATGTTTCTAGTACCTTCATCTCAGTGGGCCAGTTTTTCCAGTCATGCTCGTCCAAAAGTATTTTGAAGCAGAGCAATAAACAAATAATGTACCTTTTAAAACTAAACTATTGTCAAACTGGCCAAGTCTTCAATAGCGTCTTAGAATTCAGAACAAGGCCTAAACCACAGACATGAAGCTTTGTTTGATTCTCATTCACTTTCGGAGAGATTATTCTGTCAGAGACAGTAAGAGGAAACAACTTTACTCCACAATAACCTAATGGACAGAGTGAAGAGAAGGAAGCCTGTTCAGACTAATAACCTAAAACACAAGGCCAAATCTACACTGGAGTAGTTTACCAAGAAGACAGTGAATGTTCCTGAATGGCCAAGCTACAGTTTTGACTTAAAATCTATTTGAAAATCTATGGCAAGACCTGAAAATGGTTGTCAAACAATGATTACAGAATGAATGGGAAAATGTTGCACAGTCCAGGTGTGGAATGCTGTATGAGAAAGACTCACAGCTGTCATCGCTGCCAAAGGTGCTTCTACAAAGTATTGACTCGGGTGTGAACATTTCGGGAAATTTGATTTCTGTATGTCATTTTCAATAAATGTGCAAACATTTATAAAAACTGTTTTTCACTTTGTCATTATGGGTGAGAATTTGTTTATATTTAATCAATTTTGAATTCAGGCTGTAACAACAAAATGTGGAATAAGTCAAGGGGTATGAACACTTACTGAAGGCTCAGTATATCTAGGTCAATTTCAGACTTTCCTAATAGATTATTCTTTTCAGTATGAAGTGAAGCATAACTTGCTACAATCTCCTTACGATGTGTTATTTTTCACTAAACTGTAAAACCAGAATAAACTAAATGTTGAAACAAAAATGTGCACAGTCAGTCTCTCATAACATACACCCTCTCGTGCTAAAAGTCCCATAAAAGAGGCTGTGAAAAGACATTTGCCCCAAAGCCCTGTGAGAGCCCTATAAGAAAGAGAAACCTGTCACACAGGTGTGGTGAGACAACGTGTTCAAAGGTGACCACCCCACTTGTGAAGAGACATGCCCTTGGTCAAACAGAAATCACTACACATTCCAAGGAAAAATAACACATGAAAGCCTAATTGGGTACACCGAAATACTTGTTTTCTTAAAACTCTTGTAATTCTGTCAGAAGACATTTGACATAAGCCTATTGACATTCTGCATTGAAACAGACATGGTTTAATGGGAAAGATAGCCTAAAATAGTTAAGGCCTAATATCTCCACTTACCCTGACCTCAGCAGAACATCCAACGGCCGGACAAAGCAAACCTCTTTAGTAAAATGTCCTTAGGGAGATAACTTAGTTCATTCCAGCATTAGAGAAAGCTTTTGGAAGTTCATAGATCCCTGCTCAACAGATGTGAGCAAAAAATTCAGTATTTCACATTCCAAACACTTCCTACTCTTCAAAGCCAAAATCCAAGGATAGTGTGTTGATCATAAGGCACAGTTTTTTTCCAAGCCAGTCAGGCAGGTTGAACAATGAGTGGCTCAACAGATGGAGCTACAATGTCGACCATTCCTCGGATAGACACTGGCTGCCTGGCTCCACCAATGGGAGTGTAGTGACCTCACATTGAGACACACAAACGCAGACAGGCAGACGCATATGAACCCAGTCTCCTATAGGAATGCACAGACGCATATGAACCCAGTCTCCTATAGGCATGCACAGACGCATATGAACCCAGTCTCCTATAGGCATGCACAGACGCATATGAACCCAGTCTCCTATAGGCATGCACAGACGCATATGAACCCAGTCTCCTATGAATGCCCAGTCTCCTATAGGCACAGACGCATATGAACAGTCAGGCATGCACAGACACATATGAACCCAGTCTCCTATAGGAATGCACAGACGCATATGAACCCAGTCTCCTATAGGAATGCACAGACGCATATGAACCCAGTCTCCTATAGGCATGCACAGACGCATATGAACCCAGTCTCCTATAGGCATGCACAGACGCATATGAACCCAGTCTCCTATAGGAATGCACAGACGCATATGAACCCAGTCTCCTATAGGCATGCACAGACGCATATGAACCCAGTCTCCTATAGGCATGCACAGACGCATATGAACCCAGTCTCCTATAGGCACGCACAGACGCATATGAACCCAGTCTCCTATAGGCATGCACAGACAGACAGACAGACAGACCCTGTCACTCTGAAAGGGTCTTCCCTTGTGTGAGCAATGAATCAACGAGGTGTATGGCCAATAATAGAAGCAGACAAAGGGAGCCATGCAGGCAGCTGCAACATGAGGCTAAGCGCTGCAAGAACACAGGCCTGGGGTGAGGAACACCTGGCTAGCTGGGGAACTGCAGCAGCTCTAACCCCTTTGTTTTTGTCTTGGTTGGGGTGAGGGTCAGGGTTACACACTTCTACTGGGGTAAATCATGTTAAAAGCACTGCATGTCCTTACAGAGAATAAAAGAGGGGAGGGGGGAGTCGCAGTGGGGTGAAAGGGGACAGGATGGACATGTATAGAGTGGGCTGGAATGAGGATGAAAAGGGGGACCTTTTTATTGTTGCGGGAGGCACACTAAGGGAAATTACTTAGAAGCACAAAAAAATAGTTTAGTTCCTCAACTTTAAGTTGGGATAAACACTGCATGCATTTAGGCTAGAGAAAACAAAGGCAAGTTTAAACAGAGTTGGTGGTACTGGACAGAACTTTTTTTATAAACAAAAGTCAAATGCTCCCAACTGTGACTTGTTTATCTGACACTCAAATAAGTCACTGTTGGGACTGTGAGCGTATCATAGTTGTGTTTTAGCACTCAGTATTACCTTGGCTGTGTAATAGAACCACAGCAGCTGAGGAGAGCAGAGCAGCCCGGGCAGATGTTTGAGGGCTGGAGGCAAGAGTAAAGCTGACCCATGGTACTATAGAACAGTCTAACAACACAGCAGACCAGGAATCTTCAACTAGATTCAGCTACGGGAAAATGTCTTCTTAAGCAGATGGTCGGGGGCCTGGAACATAATTACAAATAATTTGTAGACTGCAAATGGCCCACAAGAAGTACAAACAAATATATGTTTGACTTTAACAATCATTTCAAACTTTGCTTACAACCAATTTCGGCCACGGGCCACTAGTTGGGAAACGCTGCAGTAGCCCATTGACCGTAAACTGCAAGCCTCTCTCTGTTACAGCGGCTTAGAGACCATCTGCCCCCTCGGCTTAAAGTAAACAGGTGTCTTTGCAGCAACAACTGCTGGAAGTCCACCTATTCCCCGATTTTTGCATTCTCAGCCATAAATGAATGGCATTCCTCAAAATGGCAGCAGGTCTTCAACACAGCACTCCAAACAGTTTCAAAGGTTAGACGAAGATGTTGTTTCAAATGTTTTTTCAAATCAGGAATAGGCCTCGGGCAATAGGCCCGAACTACACAAATTAGGATTAAAAAGACAAGTAGTGAAGTAGAGAGTCGGGGACACTTTTACGAGAAGAACCTGCTCTACCGGTGTCAAAGGGAGCAGAAGAGGGTCCTATGGCCACCGTCATAGAATTAGGAATTAGAATAGTCATTTAATAGTATCTATGGCCACTGTGCTCTCTGACCTTTTATTTGACCACGCTGGCCTTTCAATTAAAAAAGGGCCACATCACCACTGACCTCCAGCCATCTCAGTCAACATACACTCATGTTCAGTAGGCACAAAACAGGAACAAAGTTCAGGAAATGTTTAGAAAATGATTTATGCACCAATTTAAAAAAACTGGTTTAATAATTGTCAGTTTAATTACTTTTGACCACTGACCAGTAATGACTACTATTGACAGTAACAGGAGTGTTGTGGTCCATTGGGCCAGGGTGAGGATCTGGAGGCAGGCAGGAGAAAAGGGAGAGACCCTCGTGGGACTTGGCCAGCTGTTGGGCCAAGCCAACTCATTGCCCAGGCCAGACAACTCCCCAGTCAGTCAGCACACCCAATTGTGAATGGTGGCTTCTGTTAAAAAGCATCAAATCTTTCATGAGGCCTCCATGCTCATGTCTGGGGTGCAGGTGCCCCTCTCTCTTTCAGCTGAATGGACAAGAGGAGACAGTGGTACACGTGCAGGCTGTCCTGGGTAACACACACAGAGCCTGTTATGATCTAGATCGCTAAATGTCTTACTTAAAATGCAGAAGAAATTCACTCACCAGAGGTAGGTAGCCAAGTTAGCAGCACGTATTTGGTGGTCCTGACATGTTCTTGTCGACAGTGACAACAGCTACTGGGCGTGGTATTCGACACAAAGTTGGCTGGCTAAAATTAAGTCGACAAATGCAAAATGATACCGTTTGTAGGTTTACCTAACTAGTTAACGTTAGCTAGCGTTGACAGGTTTACAGACTGCCTGCAGCATCGCTGCTTCCTTTTTGAAGTTCGACGTGCAATTCATACCAAAATCATGATACAGTCAGAACCACCAGTAACATCGTCCAAGCTAGCTACATACAAACGGCGAGTCAAATTTATGGCACTTGTGGCCCAAACGTGAACATTTCTTATCATGAAACGAACCTTTGTCATGATGCAGTTCACATGCTGATGCTTGACATAAACATCCGTCTCGAGTTGTCTGGCAGACAGGCGACAGCACAGACAGGCTAGAGATAGGACAGAAGATAACTAGACAGGCTAGAGATAACTGACAGAAGATAACTAGGCAGACAGGCTAGAGATAGGACAGAAGATAACTAGACAGACAGGCTAGATATAACTGACAGAAGATAACTAGGCAGACAGGCTAGATTAAAGGTGTTACAATTAGGAAATGTCACGCAACATTTACTTGAGGTTCTTTTACATGGTTTGTATAAATGTTATCGTATTTGAAACACTTAAAATACAATATCTCCATAATGTTTCTTAGGCTCAGATTAAAAATGACATTCAATTTGTTTACAGCCCCACATTTATTTCACACAATAGAGAAGACTGAATGCTTTATGTTAAAGGGTTACAAAACTACCTCACACAATTTAGTAAATTACTTAGGATTTTATTCAATGGAAAAAAGACCTTGAGGAAAATACAACAATTCCCATAATACACAGAGGGCATAAATTAGAGTAGCATGGTAGAAACACTTGTCACCTGGCACCTGGGCAGCAGAGAACCATGTCACAACGTTGCCACAGCCAAGGGCACACTACTGTGTTATCCAGGAAAATCAGTGATTTAAACTCAGAATCTTGTCATTTTTGAAAAGTGAATGAACAGAGGTTGAGGGTCATTCCTGTACATGAACCTCCAAATGATACAAAAGCTAAAAATAAAAAAGGGAGAATTGCCCTAAAACAAAAACATAAATATTTATATTGATGCACATTGGTTTAACAAAACATTGCCTCTGTAAACACTTAACATAAATGTGTGCATTCATTTTTAAAAACCACTCCAGTCGCATAATTATAAGGGTAATAAAAATGACAGAAACTAACTAAATCTAGGATTTAAAAATGTTATCGATACTTTCTGTAGTGGTTTGTAACACTGTTAAAATGTGTGACTTGTGCCATCTTGGCATGGCACCGCGTTTCACAGATTTGCAGAGGAAAAAAGCATCTCATTTCTATATTCTTACAGGCCTCTTTAGAGGATGTAACAGTCCAATACAGTGGATCAAGCTTTGGAGGGACATGTAACCCTAGAGACATTATGATTTCCATTCTTTTAAAAAACTTGTGTTCATACAAACAATCTAACTGTGGTGCCAGTCTATGTCAGAAGACCAGGACAGTGGAGCTCCTTGCTGTTGCTTCAGACTGGTACCCAGGCTAACCAGGAAACATTAGGACAAACAAGTGCCGTCCGATTTTTCACTAGTTGGATCAAGAGGCGAGAGGAAAACAAATGAAATAACACCAGGAGCTGCTGGGGTTTGGAAAAGCTTCCAGGTTGTTGTCGTGTTGCTTTAATCCATAGCATACTACTGCCTGGACTGGGACAGACTGTACAAAACAAAAATGTCCCCTTCTTTCCTCAGAGTCAAGATACTAAAATAATGCAGACAAGCTGAGGGGGTGAAGCTACCCGACTATGTTAGTCTGTTGGTATTAAAATAGTCCAACATCGAATTACAACGATTTCACAAACGTATCAAAATGGGGACCATGCTGCTTTATAATAGTTTTTACATTTAATAATTCAATCGCACTCAAAATGTCCGATTTTGATACATTTCCTGTAGGACTTCTGAGCAAAACCTAAAGCATTTGTCACAACAGATTGTACAAGTAGCCACAAACGTAAACCTGAATTCAGTGGAGGGGCCCATTAAAATGAAAAACAAACCAATCGAAAGCTGTGGTTGCTGATACATTTGGATATGTTGTGGATTTTAATGCTTCATCTACAAATCCTTACGGTATATTTAATCTTGACACTTGTTCCATTGAATATCCTGGTCATCATGCTACCAAATGGTGGGTCAAAGTCACAACTCATGACCAAGACCGTTCTCTAGAGTCTACTGTACATATCAACCCATTCACAGTTTGCCCAACACGACCAAGGAGAGGCAATGTGGCACGTTAAAGTTGAGGGAGGCTGGAAAAGACCCTCAGGAGTATATGGGACTGGAAAGGCCCCAATATAAGGTTGCAGTGTCCTATTAAGGGTTAAGTCGACATCTTTGATGAAACTTCTCTCCACGCTTTAACCCTGTTTGAACCTTTATCAAGAGGAAGGCCGGAGTGAAAAAGAGACAAAAGTTACATTTTCAATGTCAAGCACGACCCATTTGAAAATGTACCCATGTGGTGGCAACGGCATGTCAGTCAGAGGAACTGATCTAAGAAACTCAACACAAGAGGTTGACCTGAACATGACCTGGACTAAACACAATAACAAACTACTGTATGACCTTTCACCTGTCTGGTGCTATAAGGTCCCCTTTGTTATTTTCCTCCCTTTCCATCCTCTGTCACACACACATAAGCCCCTCACTCTTCTTCCAATAGAGAGACATTAACATCTACCAGTGTTTTGAATAAGTCGGGCTCAGATCCCTACTCCCACTGGTGTAGGAGGTAAGGGGAGGCTCTAGTAGGGTTTGGGGGCGAGAACCCAGAAAAGCTGATGACGTCTGTTGTCAGAGCAGAGTGGCCAATGGGCATGATGACAGCACTACCAACTGACAAACAAACACAGTCCCATCAGCCTATAGGGACCCCGTGGCCTCCCCTTCATGATTTCAGTCCGTTTATCGTGCAATTGTCTTTTCTTATTTGAAACAGGTGATATTTAGGTATCGCGCCGCCTCAGAGCTCAGTACTCCAGTTGTACGTCAAGTTCAAGATAAATCATTGTCATGAGTCATCATTATGGTGGTAATAAACCGAGGGGTGCTGTCTTCATGCTGCTGGGTGTGTGTGTACACTACCAGCTAAGCAGGGAGGTACGGCCCAGGGTCATGAAGTAGACCTGGCTGGAACCTCCAGAGCGCACCGACGCAAAGAACACCTGCAGGACAAAGACAGTGTGAGAGAGAGTGTGTGAGAATAGCGTCATTATCATCATCTCTAAGCAAGTAAGCAAAGTGTGTGTTGTACGCAGAACTCACCTTGTCGTTCCTCTCACACAGGAACTTGAGTCTCTGGGCTCTCTTGTGCATGAAGACCCCGTCCAGGTGTCCTGTCTCCACAGACCTGATCTCTATGGCCTTCTCCCCCCAGCCCATGATCTGGTTAGACCTAATGTAGGCTACACAAACAGATGGACAATCAAGTTAGTAAGAACATGTGTTTGTGTGTGTACAGTGCATTCGGAAAGTATTCAGACCCCTTCACTTTTTCCACATTGTTACATTACAGCCTTATTCTAAAATTGATCTACACACAATACCCCATAATGACAAAGCGAAAAACAGGTTTTTACATAATTATTTAGACTCTTTGCTATGAGACTCGAACTACAGCTCCGGTGCAGCCTGTTTCCATTGATCATCCTTGAGATGTTTCTTCAACTTGACTGTTGTCCACCTGTGGTAAATTACATTGACTGGACATGATTTGGAAAGGCACACACCTGTCTATAAGGTCCCACAGTTGACAGGGCATTTCAGAGCAAAAACCAAGCCATGAAGTCGAAGGAATTGTCCGTAGAGCTCAGAGACAGGATTGTGTCGAGGCACAGATCTGGGGAAGGGTACAGAAAATATCTGCAGAACTGAAGGTCCCCAAGAACACAGTGACCTCCATCATTCTTAAATGCAAGACGTTTGGAACTACCAAGACTCTTCCTAGAGCTGGCCTCCCAGACAAACTGAGCAATCGGGGGAGAAAGGTCTTGGTCAGGGAGGCGACCAAGAGCCCGATGGTCACTGACAGAGTTCCTCTGTTGAGATGAGAGAACCTTCCAGAAGGACAACCATCTCTGCAGCGCTCCACCAAATCAGGCCTTTATGATAGAATGGTCAGACAGAAGCCAATCCTCAGTAAAAGGCACGACAGCCTGCTTGGAGTTTGCCAAAAGGCACGACAGCCTGCTTGGAGTTTGCCAAAAGGCACGACAGCCTGCTTGGAGTTTGCCAAAAGGCACGACAGCCTGCTTGAGTTTGCCAAAAGGCACGACAGCCTGCTTGAGTTTGCCAAAACGACAGCCTGCTTGAGGCACCAAAAGGCACACAGCCTGCTTGAGTTTGCCAAAAGGCACGACAGCCTGCTTGAGTTTGCCAAAAGGCACGACAGCCTGCTTGAGTTTGCCAAAAGGCACGACAGCCTGCTTGAGTTTGCCAAAGGCACGACAGCCTGCTTGGAGTTTGCCAAAAGGCACGACAGCCTGCTTGGAGTTTGCCAAAAGGCACGACAGCCTGCTTGGAGTTTGCCAAAAGGCACGACAGCCTGCTTGGAGTTTGCCAAAAGGCACGACAGCCTGCTTGGAGTTTGCCAAAAGGCACGACAGCCTGCTTGGAGTTTGCCAAAAGGCACGACAGCCTGCTTGGAGTTTGCCAAAAGGCACGACAGCCTGCTTGGAGTTTGCCAAAAGGCACGACAGCCTGCTTGGAGTTTGCCAAAAGGCACGACAGCCTGCTTGGAGTTTGCCAAAAGGCACGTAAAAGGACTCTGACCATGAGAAACAAGGTTCTCTGGTCTTATGAAAGCAAGATTGAACTCCTTGCCTTTAATGCCAAGCGTCACGTCTGGAGGAAACCTGGCACCATCCCTACAGTGAAGCATCATGCTGTGGGGATGTTTTTCAGCAGCAGGGACTGGGAGACTAGTCAGGATTGAGGGACAGATGAACTGGGCATAGTACAGAGAGATCCTTGATGAGAACCTGCTCCAGAGCGCTCAGGACCTCTGACTGGGGCAAAGGTTCACCTTGCAACAGGACAACAACCCTACGTACACAGCCAAGACAACACAGGAATGGCTTGGTGTCTGAATGTCATTGAGTAGCCTAGCCAGAGCCCCAAATTGAACCCAATCTAACATCTCTGGAGAGACCTGAAAATAGCTGTACAGTGATGCTCCCCATCCAACCTGACAGAGCTTGAGAGGATCTGCAGAGAAGAATGTGAAGAATTCCCCAAATAAAGGTGTGCCAAGATTGTACAAGACTCAAGGCTGTCATCGTTGCCAAAGGTGCTCAACAAAGTACTGACTAAAGGGTCTGAATACTTATGTGATGGTTTAGTATTTTTTTATAAATCTGTTAATTTCTAAAAACATGTTTTTCGCTTTTTCATTATGGGGTAGTGTGTGTAGATTGATGAGGGAAACAATCTATTAAATCCATTTTAGAGTAAGGCTGTAACGTAACAAAATGTGGAAAAAGTGAAGGGGTCTGAATACTTTCTGAATGCACTGTGCGTCCCAGTGTGTGAGTGTTACGTACCCACTGAGGTGGGCATCTCGCCCCACTGCAACACCACGTCTTTGGTGATGCGTCCGTAGGTGTTAACGTAGACACCCTCGTCCTCGTAACACACCAGCAGCTCAATACCATCCGTGTTGGGCAGGATGATGATGGCATGGGACTGGATATTGGTCTGGATCTAAAGGGGGGGGGGGCAGAGCAAACAGAGAAACAAAAAGGTTAGTCTTGTGTCATTTGTTAGGAATTTTGCATATTTCCAAAGCACCAATCGCTATGTTGGGTCAGATAAACGCACAGCACAGCAGCAGACTCAATATATGTACTGACTCTGGACAGAGCATGCCGTTTGCTGCTTCATTAAAACGTGTTCATCGTGATAAAATTTTACTACAGTAGCTAGCTAACTTGCTTATGGAAAGAGCACTGCAATTAGTGTTGCACTAGCTGGTTGGTTAGCTTCTCTTTCGTTTCATATGACGTGACTGGCTCAGGCTCAGCTAGCTAATAATAGACACGTTTGTGTACGTGATCAAACTTCAGAAATGCACTAAACTCCTTAGCTAGTTGTAAAATCCTGTCACTATGACCTCAGAATTAAACTTCAAAATGTATTAAATGTTTTGATTTATCTTGACCTATTCTGAAAAAGTTTTGAGTCAGAGGAAGTAGTGACTGTTGTTGCTAGGTAACATGCTAAAATTAATGGGAAGAAGTTGCTGCCAAGGGCGTTGAGTCGGAATGGGATAGAGAGGCTTCCGAACGGATGACTCGACAATTAGCATTTGAGATTGGCTCGATTGATTCGTGAACGTGCATATCGAGTGGTGAAAGTGTTCGGTTTGAGATTCGGCCATGGATTGGTGGAACAAAGAAAAACAGGAAGCAGAGGAACGAGACGGATAATAGATGGTCTCTTACGTGTGTGGGCAGGTAGATGTCGTACACCGCCCCAGAGTCCACGTCCACGGCATGGAAGCCGTTGCTGGAGCCGTAGATGACCTTTAACCTCTGACCCTCCTCCACCGTCAGGTCAACCAGCAGGGGTTTGTGCACCAGGTCACCAAACGACTGCAGGAGGAAGACAGTTACAGAATACACCTTTAAGTTCATATTTGTAGTGGGAATGTGAATGTAAGCCAAATGCCATGTTGGTCTCACTGCAGCCTTTGCCAGTTTACAGTACCTTGAAGGCCATGAACTTGTGGTACGGCTTGGGGGCCCACGCATAGACCTCCACGGAGTTCTTCAAGGCAAGGACCAAGAACTTGATCCTCTCATATTTCACTGAAATCAAGAGAAAACACGTTTTTATTTCTGACCGCTCATCAAGATTGGACTTGGACATGCTACATACAGCCTTGTAACAAGAGAAGTGTCATTCCTGATGGTAAATGGGGAATAGAACGTACCGACTTTGTAGTGTACGCAGCCCTCCAGCTCTCCTACAGTGACCCAGCCCTGCTTCTTCTCCACCTCGGGGTCGTTGTGGAGTATCTTGTTCCTCAGCCAGGACAGGTAGTACACACGCAACTTATTCTTCTTCCCTGTGTGTGTGTGTGTGTGTGTGTGTGTGTGTGTGTGTGGGGTGGGGGGAGAGAGGGAGGGATGGTGAGATAGAAAAACAAGAGAAAGAGAGAATGAGTTGGGAGTACAGGATAAGTCAGGAGAGTGTATTCGTGTGTCCGTGCACCTCCGTGGTCCGTACCTGATATAGTGACCAGGACGTTGAGTCCCTCCAGGACGTCCATCTGCTGGATGCGCCGTCGGCTGATGAGGGGGTAGACCTTCCCCTGACCGCTACGGTCCAGCAGCATCAGACCACTCTCTGTCCCCACCAGCAGGTTGACACCTGGGAGAGGACAGGGACACACACACACCAGTCAGAACCGAGGGAGAGACAGGTCTGTCATGCTTGTCATTAAACCTATGATGGATTTCCTATAAATGTTATCCACCCATTCATCCATCCTATCAGTATATATATATATCCATCCTATCACATCCATCTATCTATCTATTCATCCATCTATCAACGCTATCCTTCTACTCAGCCACCTCTTCCTCAGGTACGTACCCCATAGTGCAGCACACAGGATCTCAGAGTTGAACCTCTTCTTGTACTTGCGGATCTCGGGCGTGTCGCTCTGGGGGCGCGTGTTGACCGGGTTCACATTGACCACGGAGCCCTTACGAGACGGGTCAGCCCTCAGGGCGTCCACCAGCCGCCCGTCGTTCCCGAAGGCCGCTGTGGACACCAAAGGTCAGAGGTCAAAGGGAGAAGGGGCAGGGCTTTGCTATCCCTTGTTGATCATGCTCTGTATTACACTTCCTGTGCCAAGCGTGTTCTATGTATAGGTCAGTGTATACTAACTCCTAGTTACTGACCCAGAGATGATTCTATTGTTAATGGATAAGATGACTGGAGAAAAGAGAGCTGATCCTAAATCAGCATTAAAAGGGTAGAGAAGGAAGAGGTGGTGACTCACCCATGTTGTTGAGGGAGCTGCCGCTGGAGGGAGAGACCTGCAGGAGGCGCGGGTCGATGAAGGGGGTGAAGGAGGAGGAAGACTTGTGTTTCTGCATGGTGTTGCTGGCCGAGTGGGTCTGGCGACACAGGCATGGGAGTGAGAGCAGAATACACACAACAGTGGATCGATATAATAAGAATGTTTGGTGCTTATATTTGTCCTGTTTCAAGTGTGAAATGGAAATGTGTTTTTTGCATATCCCAACTCCCCCCGAGACACCCTCGGAAAGTGGGGTCACGGCCAGGGATCAGACATTATCCGTTGTGACACTGGAGCAATTAGGGTTAAGTGCCTTGCTCAAGGGCACATCAACTGAATCTTTACCATGTCGCTTCTGGGATTCGAACTAGACCTTTCGATTACAGGCTAAGCTACCTGCCGCCCTAAAAGATCCACATCTACCTGTAACTCAACCTGGTCTGCTACACTATCAGTATTGCCTAAGCCCGTTTCTCCTTGGCTTCATACTGTCAAATATTACATTGTTTATTGTATAATGTTTGTATTAAATAATACTTTTTTACCCCAGCAGGGGGAGCTATGGCAGCTGCAGTGAGTCTGGTTCGATCTCAGCAACGGATTCATTTTACTGCGCTCATGACATTCTATGATAGACATGTTCAAGGCTGAATAGGATTTATAGTAGCCAATTAACAGTACAATAGGAAGGGCCTGCAGGCTTGGCCAATCTAAAACTGAGAATCACTCAGATCTGCTTTAGAAACCACAGGGCTTCATAAAACACTATCTACACACTGAGTTCTGTTACAATTCGCTGGACATCAGGACATTGCTCATCATCTGGTAATGAAACATGACATCTACTTTACGGACGGCAAAAACAAAACAATAAAAACACACAAAACGCATGGGAAGATTTGACATGCAGTTGTTGTTGGAAGCAGGCATGAAAAACAAGGTTAGTGACTTAAAAGGAAAGCAGAACCAACATGGAAGACGAAACAAAGATGGCGTGTTCAGGATAGAAACAGAAATTCAGAGAGAAATGGGATGAAAGGTGATGAAATATGGAAAGTCAAATTGCCAGTGTAAAGCACACAGATTTGACCAAACACCACCGACAAAACGCAGCAGTTAATCATTAGGCTAAAGGTAGCCGCGCTGTTCAGTGTCTTCCATGATAGTAGCGTTATCATGCTAACACACACCTTTAGTTGGCCAGTAAAATCCATACAAGCTGGGGTTGACCAAAAGCACCGCACACTAAGCATGCTAGCTACCACCCAGGCGCAGCCTACTACTAAACTGCTAGAGTGAAATGACACCAAAGCACTAGGGCCATGGAGAGATGGGAGATGAAGTCCAATGAGGTGTTCCACAACCTCTTAACCCCTGACAAGATGGACTACATAGACTTCACCTCCCAGCTTGCACCTTGGCAAAATGTTTTACAAAAGCTACCTCGACTAGTAAAGTCGCTTGCTCATTGCTAAGGTCCCACACTAGGTGGCGCTAGTGTAAGAGGCAGTGCTTTGAGTAATATTCAGAAGGTGCAGCAGCCCAGAGATCATTAGTCAGTTCAGTCAGCCAGCCAGCAGGGGACAGAGTAGACTGAACAACCAGAGTAGCCAGCTTAAGGGACAGGGGACATACCTCGATGGCAGTGAGCTTGTCCAGGGGGGTCTGGGGGGACATGGCTGGGCTGACATGGCTGGAGGAGGGGGAGATGGAGATGGAAGAAGAGGTGGAGGAGGCGGAGGTGGGGGAGTGGTGGCTCTGCTGAATAAGGTCTGGCAGCAGGTGAATGCGGCTGGCAAAGCCGTTTTTCTCCTGGTGACCGTTACCGGGACCGGGAGGAGGAGGATGTGCTTGAACGGCTTGACCGGGAGCCACACTGGGACCGGAGGAGGATGAAGAGACATTGACCGCCGGGCGCTTTATGTCGCCCGCGCTCTGTAACCAAGAACAACCTCAACTTCTATCTCGTTGTTTTCCCACTAGTAACTGTACATGACAGTGTGCTTTACCAGCAAACCAAGGAAATCAAACAAGATGATAACTGAAATCAGGGGTGGAAGTGGGTGGGGGAACATATGGCTTACATTTAGTACTACAGACAAAAGAGAGAAGACATGATAACAACCAGAGGGTCTTCTGCAGTCCTACCTGTCTGATGACCAAGGTGCCATCCTTGGAGGGTGTGGTGAGGTCGTTCTCGGAGTCGTCGTGGGCCAGTAAGGTCTTCAGGGATGCAGTCTCTCCGTTACTCAGACCTCTCCTGGTGGAAACAGTACGTCTCACATTCAAACTCCAATTATTAATAATACATGGGACTTATATAAAATGCCACTTTTCAATGACCCAAATGACTCCCCTCATACAAGTTTTTCTATGCTATATAGTATATATTATATGATCGACTTTTCATGTTGATATAATATATCAAAGTGTGCCGCCCGCGCCATCTGAAAGCCTCTCTTTAGGGCAGTATCACTAAGGCCTTGAGTTCATAAAGTGTCAGTGTGCTGATCTATGATCAGTTTTGCCTTTCAGATCATAATGAATGAGATTA